>NC_056745.1:1292766020-1292963520 GCF_019279795.1 Protopterus annectens
ACCTTCAAAACAATCTTAATGGTAGAGATATTGGAGGGAATCAACTGCCATATCCATTAGCATAATTTTATAATTACAGCTATGAATGAAGCCGGTATTAAGGAAGGGAGGCTGCAGGAATCTATTCTAAGCTGAAGCATGGTCTCATTATTTCATGAATACTGGTATTTCCATTACTGGCTGATACTAGAATACATCACTAACCAAAGTCTTCCACAAGTCAATCAGAGATTTGATCAGAATAATATATTTAATTTTAATAACTTACATCAATTGCTGCCATGAAGATGGAGTGTAGAGGTACTGACCTTCAGCACTTTTTGGAAATCTGTGTTTTGTAACAAATATTGTACTTTAACATCACCTGCACTATCCTGCCACTCAAAAATGATAGTAGTTCAAATTAAGTAAATAGGTTGGATTATATATATTTTACATTAGTATTCAGATATGATATCTGAGATATCCAGAGCTGCAGTTAGCATTTCCTTTCATGATTATGTCTTAGTGACAGCTTATACAGATAATGCATCTAGGGTACAACATTTCATAGTATTCGTATCGATCATAGGTTCATAGTTAAGTACAAGGTTAGCTGCCCTTGCAGGCCATTTTAAGCCTATCCAGTTTCCCTTTTTGTGCTACAAATAACCTCTTCCATTTGATTATAAATAGGCCCTACCCATCTCATTGTTGATAATTATATAATACCCCTAAAGATAATAACTGGGATGATGCCACAGATAATATGAGAGTACCCATGCATGGGATAAAGCATTCAGGAACTGCATCTGTCCATTAATAGTACAGTCCTGGAGTACATTTTCTGTTTCCCATCCACATAGCTAAGTTGCACTTGAAAATGAACATGGATGAACTCTATTTAATGTGGACAGGGAGTCTGTTCCATACCAGCAGTATCCTCTGTTAAATGTACTTGTCCCTCTAAACTTTTCTGTAGATGTTGATGAAGAGATTTGGATCCTTAGGATGAGTATTTGTGATACCATTTCACTTAGTGATGTGCAGTAAATCCATCAGCAATAGGTTAGAGGATACATTGTATGCTAGACACAAGTCACGTCTTAGCATAAATTTAAAACAGCTTAATTAAAATTAAGAAATATTACAATTGTAAACATCTTAATTTCTTAATTAAAATCAGTCTCATAAAATTGCATCTCTGTCACAGAGCGAATTCTGGCTAGGTGGGACTTGTCCATCAGTTATATGGTAAATAATTATAGGTCATCAACATGGTGTACATCATATTAAGATAGATGCAACCTTAGTCTGACAAGGGGTTTGGTATCCACTGGAGCTATCATAGGGGACAGGAACAACAAGGCTCTGCCTCCTCACTTTTTCTAGGTGGGAGGAAGGAGGGGCTTGTTGGGGGCACAGGTTAGAGAATGAACCCCATTGATAATACCAGGGCTATGCAGAGAACTGGTGCTGCAATAGGCTGGTAAGCAGAGAAGAGCATGTAAACACATAGGTTGGGGTGGACACCTCATACAGACCATTGGATACTCATTTTGATGACATACAAAACACGTTATTGTAGGGAGGGCTTAAAAAGTGGCAATCCTGCAATAAAGTAAACTATGATAGCACTGCACCTGATCCCATTCTACTGTGGAGGATGTTAAAACCCAATAGAAATGTATCATGGGATATGGAGATCCCACCCAATCCTACAATGAAGTAAAGTATGATAGCACTGCACCTGATCCCATTCTACTGTGGAGGATGTTAAAACCCAATAGAAATGTATCAAGGGATATGGAGATCCCACCCAATCCTACAATGAAGTAAAGTATGATAGCACTGCACCTGATCCCGTTCTACTGTGGAGGATGCTAAAACCCAATAGAAATGTATCATGGGATATGGAAATCCCACCCAATCCTACAATGAAGTAAATTATGATAGCACTACACCTGATCCCATTCTAGTGTGGAGGATGTTAAAACCCAATAGAAATGTATCCTGGGATATGGAGATCCCACCCATATGTATGAATCTCCCTATAGCAGAAACTTTCCCAGAAATGAGTCCAGTTGGAGCACTGAAATAACAAGTGAACCGTCAAGGATGTGAGCATGAAGGAGACAACAATAGAAGAGCTTGATGCCAGTGACAGGTTGTGTGAAAAAATAGGGAAACATTTATAACCCTGCTTGCATTTATATTATTTTTCTTTCAGATATAGCGGTAGTTATTTCAACTGCAAAATGTTACCTATACTGCCAGACTTATTATAAGTATTACAATGACAACACAGAGTTGTGTCAAGGTGGATAGTTCTAGTAAATGAAAGTAGACTACCCTATCATGCGAATGTATTTGCTTGAATTTATTGAAATAGTTCAATAAATCCATTTAGTTCCAGGACTACTTCTTCAATAAATTCTACCAAGCTAAAATTGGAAAATCCATATTTATTGCTGCTCCCTCCTAAAAGGTGTTCCACAAGGCTTAATCTTTGCTCTTCTACTGTTTTCATTCTTCATAAAAAACTTCTGTATGACCTCATTTATCTTCCACTTGTACTATATGCTGTTGACATGGTTTATTTAGAGCTAGAGACTCATGTGCTTCCCCCACTTCCCTACAAACTGAACTTGAATCAGATTTCCACTCACTCTTCACATGACCTAACAATAATAAATACTACTGAACTCAACCAAAATAAAAAGTGATGCTACTCAGAGCACATCAAAAATGTCCCCCACAATTTATAAGTTACACACCTAAACAATGTTTTTTTTTTCTTTTTTTTTGGAAATAACTATCTCTTTCAAATACCTGGGAATCTGGATTGACCAAATCCTGACCGGAAAAAAATCAATAATTGCCTCCAGTTGTGGGTTTGGAAAATGTTAAATTTTCTTTTCATTAACTGCAAGATCCACTACAGGAAAAGGAGCCCTATTTGCTCAGCGCAAATACGGCCTTCCTCTAATTACTGCTAGCTTGAACAGAAGTACTAAAATCTTTTAAAACTTTTTAAAACATATCTAGGTTCATTATTGTTTCCACAATTAGTAAATCCAATTGGGCATGCATTAACCTTGGAACAGACCTGTTATTCGTCTCTCATTTGTTTAAGCTACTACATGCAGAAAACATCTTCGCATTGGCAGCCAAACTAACCATGAAACCCCTTCCTACAACTTTAGAGGAAAAATACACACAGGTCTAGTTTAATAAAGTCTTCCTCCCACCAAAATAATAAATAAATAAATAAAATGCAGAAATCACAGCTTCCAAATTTTTAGCCCAAAACTTTGGAATCTCTCATCAACCCTCTCAAAGACTTAACTTCTTATAAAAGGTTTTTATCTCAACTGCAACTCCATCTGTTCAAACAAACTCAATGCAAGTGCATCTTTACTAATTTTCCTCCAATTTACCTCTTCATAGGATCATAGGATCATTGGAAGTTACTAGGCTATTGACCCTGAGGTCCTTATAAGACTAGCCAACAGTTTAGCCCGTGTTTAAACAAGTCATCACTCAAAGCCCATGTTCAGCAGGGTCACAGGTGGAATCCCAGGAGTGTATTTTCTGCTTTGCATCCAGTTATCCAGATTGTGCTAAAAATGGGATAATCAGGTACTCTGCTGAAGTGGAGAGGGAGTCTATTCCACAGATGATGGAGCCTTTGGGATACAAATCTGTCCTGCCAATAAGTCCTATTGACGTCACAGACCAGGTTGAGGTTGCTCATGCAGGTTACTCGAGTGGAGCTTGTCTTGCAGATATGCGGCAGTCCCATCAAGCTGGGGTCTCAGACTGTTTTGTCTGCCAGATAGAAGTCATCTCTGAGAAGTCTGTTTAAAACTGAGTAGAGAGAAGGACTTTTAGCCTATCTGTGTAGGGTAGATGTTTGAGGCCCTGGATTCTCCTGGTGAGGAACCTCTGTGGTTGCTCCAGCTGTTGCATGGGCTTTGAGAGGTACATCCCAAAGGGGGTGTTGTATGCATTAACTGGCCTTATAATGGAAGAATACAGTGATGTTATGACCTCCTTGTCCCTGGATGAGATACCCTTATGAGGTGGACTACGTAGAAAGCTTTCGGTACAATGGAAGCAACACTGAGGTCAAAAGTCAGGTTCCTATCAACTTGGGTACCCAAATCCCTCAAGAATGATTACATGCTGAGGATGTTGTTATTAATGTGATAATTTGTGGGGACCTCACTCTCCCCAAAGGGGATGATGATGCATTTTTTGGCATTCAGCTTGAGGCCATGTTTCTGGCATCAGTCATTTGTTTGGGTGAGACCCTCTTGGAAGACATCCACGTCATTTGGGGAATTGATGACCACCCCCAGCTTGCAGTCATCTGCAAACTTGGTCAGCCATAGCCCACTGGTTTTGGCCTGCAACTCAGGGAGGTATATCCTGAATAACAGAGGCCCCAAGACTGATCCTTGGGGTATGCCACATGTTATGGATCTACTGCTTGAGGTGGCTTCCCCTATTTTGATTAGGTGGGTTCTATTAGTAGGCCAGTTTGCTACCCATCTGGTAACATATGTATTGATGCCTAGTTGAGGGAGTTTATCTATTATCCCCAAGTGGGGTAATAGTGTTGAAGGCTTTGGCCAGGTCAAGGTAGGCGGTGTGCATTGTATTCCCCTTTTCCATGACTTTGTTGACTGTCTCAAAGAAGTCAACCAATTTTAACAGATATGACCTCCTCTTGATAAAGCTAAACTGTGTGGGGGTTGCATTTTTTGAGGTTGGCAATGTCCCTGTTAATGAAGTCCATGATAATCCATTCCATGGCCTTGCAGATCAGGCTAGTTAGACTGATGGAATGACACACTCCCTTCTCCTTCCAAATATATTACAACAAACAACTCTGACCCCAAAAGAAGAAACCACCGACTGTGGAAAAAAAGGAGCCAAATAGTCAAGCAAAACTGTTTATTCTAGCACTTTGGTGTTTCCACCTTCAAGGAAACTGGATCACCACCACTTCTAAACAGATTTTGGTGCTTTCTTTGAGATTGTGGACTTATGTGAAGATGGCCTTATGATTGTCTTTAGTAGATGTGGCCAATTTGGGCTTGAGGTTGCTTTATAGGATTTCACTAGTGCTCTTATTTGCTTGTTCAGGCTAAGGAGAGATTCTTGGTCCTGGACAGCAAATATTTTCTTTTGTTATATAGTTTGTCTATTGCAGATATCCGCCAGACAGGTTTACTCTTCCTTGGGGAGGATGATTTTGCCCTGTCAGGTATTCCTGATTACATGCATCTATATAAATGATAGTTTAGTACTTTGGTGTAGATTTGGACATTGGTGCCAGTTCCTTCAGAGGGGGAGGGGGACTGTGAAGCTGTTTATACCATCCCTTAGGAAGTTGTAATCAGCTTTGAAGAAGTTTTTTTGTTTGACCCTGGCTAGAGTGGGGGGGGGGGGGTCAGGGGAGATGGTGACTTCTAAAAGTGACCACTTTATGGTCAGATCTCACCAGGAAGGATGATACTGTAGGGGTGCTGCAGTGGTTGCTCATGTTCATTAATACCACGTCCAAGATATTATAACCTCTTGTGTGGGTATTGACTAGTTGTTCCAAGGCATTTGCATTCAGAAAATCAAGGAAGGTGTTCTGGCATGAATAGCTTTTCCAATCTATTGTTGGGTAGTTAAAATCACCCAGGATCAGGGTAAAGGGTTGAATCCTGATAGATTTGAAGAGGTCCAGATAGGTGTAGTGGGCATCTTGAATCAAATTTGGGGGCTTGTAGTTAACTATGATTTGAATACAGATCTTGTCAATGGTTAACTGCACCTGGAGTGTCTCCTGTACATCATACTGTCTGACCAGCCTGGAGGTGTGTTTGTCTTTATAGGTTCATAGGTTCCTAGGTAGGTACTAGGCTATCGGCCCATGGGCCTACATAAGCCTAGCCAACAAGGTTCCCTGGCTTACGCCACTCAAGAAAGTTAATTTTCTGTGCTCCTGTTGAGCAGAGCCACAGAAGTGATCCCTGGGGTATATTTCCTATTTCTCATCCACTCATCAAGATTTTTCTTGAAGAGTGTTAATGAGGAACTTTGCTTGACATAGATGGGTAGCTTGTTCCAGAGTATAGGAAGTCTCTGGAACAGGAATCTATCCCTCCAGCATGCCCTGTTTATTGTGGTGACAAGGTTTAGGTCCCTAGCGCGTGTAGCTCAGAGGGACTGGGACTTCTTTAGGTGTAGCATGTCCAACAGCTCTGGGTTTAACATAGCTTTATATGTTAGGCAGAGATCTCCTCGGACTATGTGATACACTGCAGAGTAAAGCTGGAGTTGTTTGAGACAGTCAGTGTAGAGCATCTGTTTGTTTTCCAGTAATCGTCTTTGTGAGGTACTTCTTTGGCCTTTCCAGCTCCTGCTGATGTCTTGTAAGGTACAGTCCAAAAGGGGCATTGTACTCTCTAATGGGTCTAATGAGTGCCAAGTAGAGGGGAGGGGAACAATGTCCTCTTTTTTCCTGGATGAGAACCTTTTGGGATGAGGTGTGTGACATAGAAGGATTTCCTGACTACTGTGGTGTGATGTGATTATCAAAGGAGAGACTACTGTCCACCTGGGTCCCAAGGTCTCATCACATATTTGGCGTTAGGTTGACTGGCATTTATGTGGTAGTTCATGGGTACAGAGTTTTTACTAAAGGGGATGACAATGCACTTTTTGGCATTGAGCTTGAGGCCATGCCTCTGACACCAGGCATCTGTCTCAGTGAAGCCCTTCTGTAGGATGTCCACATCATTTGGGAACTTGACTATGGCTCCTAGTTTGCAGTCATCTGCGAACTTCATTAGCCAGAGGCCTTCTGTGTTAGCCTGTGCTCCAGAGAAGTAGGTACCAAACAGGAGAGATCGCAGGACTGAACCCTGTGGTATGCCACTTGTCACTGGTTTGAAGTCAGATTTGGAGTCTACAACTTTTACAGTGTGTGTTCTGTCAGTGAGCCAGTTGGCAACCCATCTTGTGATGTAGGGATTTATACCTAGTTTAGTGAGTTTAGCTATTATTCCAGAATGGGGGATGGTGTCAAAAGCCTCGGTGAGGTCAAGATAGGCTGTGTGAACCAACTTACCCTCGTCTACGGCTTTTGTGACTGCCTCAAAAAAGTTGATCAGGTTCAGGAGGCATGATCTGTCTTTCACAAACCTGAACTGGGTGGGGTTTGGAGATTACCAATGTCTTTGTTTATGAGTTCCATGATGTTACAGTCCATGACCTTGCACAACAAGCTCGTCAGGCTAATAGGGTGATAGTTCCCAGGATCAGTGGTGGCTCCCCCTTTGTGGAGTGGGATAACTGTTGCTGTGTGCCATTCAGTGGGCACAAAGCCTGACGTGAGACTATGAACATGGTGCTTAGGTGGGGAGCCAGTTCGTTCAGAAATTCATGTAAAATGCAGCCTGGGATGTTGTCTGGTCCCATGGATGCTGTGTTTTTGGTTTTAGAGAGTGCAGGTTTTACTTGCATAGATGTGATTACAGGGACTCTGCATTCTTCCTGTATAGATATGGGCCCTTTAGGGGGTGAGAGGCGGTACAGTTAGCACTGAACCTATCTTCCAGGATGTTGGCAATATCAGCTGGTTCTGTAATTCGTACTGTTGTGCTGTAACTCAGAGCAGATCTGGGTGTTGCCATTGAGATTCTTGACATAGCTATAGAATGCTTTCTGGTTGCCCTTAGAATACGTGGCAATTTTGTTTTCTCAGCTATCTTTGGAGGGTCTTATAAGTGATCTCAGCTTCTTACTGAGGGTGACCAGGGAACTCCTCCACTCATGGGCTTTTACTCTTTTTTGCAACAGTTTCTTCCTTCTTTTGTAGAGTTTGTTTATTGCAGGGGACCACCAGATTGGCTTCCTTTTTTGGAGGATAGCATCTTGGCTCTGTTTGGGATAGCAGGATCCATGCACTCGTGTAAGTGCTTATAGAGTGCATTTGTGTAGGATTCAGCAGTCAAAACTGTATTGTCCATCTGCATGGGTGTCATGAAGTTTGCCACCTCTGTCTTATAAAGCATGAAGTTGACTTTGGAGAAATTTTTTACTGTGGTTTCCTTAATGGTGGGTGGGGGCAGGATGTGGAAATCTAGGGTGATTAGCTTTTAGTTGGGTCTGACCAATGAGGAGTTGACTTCAGTTGTGGATATTAATATATATTGAAACTCCAACTCCTTTGGCTTTGCTGCCCACAGTTTATGGTCGGAATATATGATAGGATGAGTAAACAGGTAAGGCTGGGGTGCTCTCCTCAGCTTTGAACCAGGTTTGTGTGACTGCAGAAATGTCAGCATCTTCCAGGGTTAAGAATGCTTTCAATGAGTGCAGTTTCATGTTTAGACTTCTAGCAATTAGCAGCATGATCTTTAATTTGCATTTTGTTGAAATGTTTATGTTGGTAGCATCAACCTTCTTGCTTTATTCCCTATGCACGTATTTACAGGTGAACTGACACTTCTTGACATCCTCTGCTCTCATGTCTAAATCTCTCCGGAACCATGTTTTTTTTTATTTCTTTCATCATTCTTTGTCTCTTTCTTACCTTTATTTCCAGGATTTGTGCACAACAGATTACCATTTGCTTATAGACTACTGCATTGCAAATACTGTTCTACATAATATATACATAACAGCTATACTTTATTTTCCAGTAATTCTTAAGTGCTTCTTTTTATATATGAATAAAATCTCAAACTCTTCATCTGTTATCTCACTTCCAGTACTATATCAAATTGTCTCCTTTCAATGTATATGATAATAATTATGCATCTGGTTGCATGTTCCTTCTAACTCCATGCTGAATCTGAATTTAGTCCATTTTAACTAGTATTGTATATCAGTTAACAAATTCACACGAATAAATAAATGAATAAACAAACACGAGTAATAATATTTAATTCATAGGATTATTTCTTTATAGAATGTCATCACTTCATCAAGTGACATCAGCTCTTCCAAGAATTTACATCATCAGTTAAATGCCATCAGTCATTTTGACATAATACATCTATACCACTAATGAGATATGCCTTTCTTTCTTTCCCCTTTTGTAAAGAGAAGCTTTGCTTTTGACTATTGCACTTCATTCACTGCTAGTACGAATGTGTGAGGATGATGTTGAGTAGTAACTGGTTCAACTTTCTGTTCTAATGTTCTTCAGAAATGACTGTCAAAAAGCTACCTTAAATTGGGTTACAGATGTATCATAAAACAGCAATTGCATTAGTCTAATACAGTTATGTTAAAGCAGCAGATGCATTAGTCTATCATTAAAGTTGTAAATACTCACACAAAAAGCAGATCAAAGTGCAGGAATATTGGAGAATGATACTGTAAGCCCACATCACCCATTAACTATCTGTTAAGCAATACATGGCTTCAAAGAGACAGCTTCAACATCAGTTAATATGAAAGATGCAATAACATTTTATTTTGCCCTTTAAATAATGCTGCCAAACAAATCTATTTTTCCATAAGAATTATTTTGCATAATTTTTGGTTGCCTATTATGCTAAACAAAATTTCAGCATCAGCAATATTGCTAACCATGATAGTATAATTAGCAGTTAAAGGCACAGATTAGTAGCAATCAGATTTCATATACTAATGTGAAAAATATTACTTTGATTTATGAAGGCTATAATTTGATATAACGGGCAAAATTACACCAACTTGAATTTCACTTTTTAAGTGGTAAAAATTGTGGATAATATCCCATTTTACATAAACATTTACTTGACAAATATTGTAGTAGTTTTCAAAACTTTGTTCTAATCAGATGGCATACATAATAAGTTCTCTCTCACCTACAGTTTTCTATGTATTTTATTTGTTAACCAGGAAGGTGGCATGTCTTTGGAACCTTTGCATCCACAGCCTGGTTAATGTTAATTGTGCATGTTACTTATGATTTGTATTGATCATAGAGCTCATAGAGCATTTAAATTAAATACGATCATCATAATGTGATTAATACAGATACAGAGAGTCAGGAAAATACTGGCAAACTGGGAAGCAAAATACATTTACTAATATAGCTCCAGTGAAAACTCTAGCTTGGCTAGGTTTTTTCTTGTAGTTTTTTCCATAACAGAAATCATATATCTACGTGGTAGGTACTACGTTAGATACAAAGTAGTACAATTTGTGTCATTCTTTATAAATATAAATGTTTAACTACATATATGACACAACATTGGCTTGTCATAATGGTGTGCCTTTTAAAATACTGAATACATATATTGTACGTGTGTAGTCATGAGACATTAGTGATAATACAGTTGTAATGCAAGCAGAGAAGCATAAATAGGGAATTTTATGTTATGTCACTTCACATGTTTAGTTGATCACTTTCCTGATTTCAGGTGGTAGGTGGTTTTGTTGGGAGCAATTTTGCTAAAATTTTAAACTACTTTAAACTTTAACTTTAAACTTCACATAAAACATGTGAAGTGGAATGTCTAAGAATTAAACATGATTTAGTGGATAAAATGCTGATCCATTATAGTTCAAAACTCAGCTGAAACAACATGCCTTGGATGATATTGTTTGCTTTCATATGTCTTGGATCTCTTTAAAATGCAGAAATACAGATGTGTGGAATTATATTCCCTTACCTGCTGTATGCAATTTTCTTTTACCTGTGGTAGTGTTCTGCTTTGCTATTTGCTAGCATGTTCATAAATTCTGCTTATTATTTTGAGAGTGCTTCTGAGAGCAGAAAGTGATTATACTGAAAGTTATAGTCAACAGATGATATACTGTGATTTAATGCAAAAATTAGAGAGGTGATTACATTTATTTTAAAAAAGCACACTTCAAAAGCAAAGTAAATCATTCTGAAAAGGAAACACTGAGGCATACAGAGATGGAAAAATAGATCAGAAGTATAGCAGCACTTTAGAGAGCAGGGCAAACAATAGTGACTGTAAAAATGTTTGGTGTCTTTTTATTCTCTTTTAACTGAATGCTGAAAAACTGAGCCTATTCCATTGACTTCAGATTTATAAATCTATTTATTTATGCCATGGATGTCTGGTCTTAGAAAAAGTTGTGTCACTGCATAGACAGCATGGAGGTGACTTCCTCTAATATCAACCATAGTAGTGAGTTTCAGCTCTTCCACAGAATAAGGTATATCAGTCAGGACTCGCTTAAAAGGGAACTGATTTCCTAAATCATATTCCTATAAACACAATGAGCACAGAAGCAAATTAAAATTCTAAAGACCCATTTCAGTTAAAGATAACTACTCTGCTTAAAGAAGAATAACATCTTTATTGTATCAAAAGGGAGTTGCAAGTAGACCAGTAGTGAGATAAATTGGTCTGATTAATAACAGGTTTGGAAAAGTAGGTATAAAAGGACACATGAATGAATGCAAAACTAGTAGTGAAGATGAACCGCATACCCATGTCATAAAGCTATTATGAAATAACTGTGTAAATTATGTTATGCCCTGTGTACTTTAAATGAATGTTAGAAAGTATAGAAATATATCTAGTTGGAGTGACTTCTTAAGAAGAGTTTCACATTAACCAGAAATTAAACAACAAAAATATAAACATAGAAGGAGCAGGTGCCAATTTGGAAGCAATCTCTCCTTTGTCTGAACAAGCAAATAAGGTCACTGCTGAAATCCTCTAAGGCTAACTTTGAGTCTAAATTGGCCACATCCACTAAGGACAATCACAAGGCCTTCTTCACATGCATCTGCAGTCTGAAAGGTAACACCCAAATCTGTTCTGAACTACTGGTCAATAACACCACATACGCAAATGCCTTAGACATAGCCAACAGGTTCAGTGAAAACTTCACCCTCCTGTCCCCCCATCAGTAAACCTGGACATCCCTACCACCTGACCCTCCCCTCATCACCAGGGACCAGGTGTTTAATGCCCTCTCAAAGGCAAAAAATATAGTCTTCATGGAACCCAACAACATCCCTGGCTGTATCCTACATGAACTCAGCCATGAGCTGTCAGCTCCATTAGCACCCTATTCAGCCAAAGCCTGAGTACAGGCTTTGACCCAGCCAAATGGAGGACAGTCACTGTGATCCCGCTACACAAAGTTGGGGTGTCCACCAGCCTAATTAGCATGATCTGCAATGTCATGGAATGCAGTATCATGGACCTTATAAACAAGGACATTGGCAGCCTCCAAATGCTTGAACCCACACAGTTTGGTTTTGCCAAATGGAGATTGTGCCTTTTAAACTTGCTCGACTTCTTTAAAACAGTCACCAAAGCTATGGACGAGGGGAAGATGGTGCACACCACCTATCTTGACCTAGCCAAAGCCTTTGAAACTATTCCCCACTCAGGCATAATAGATAAACACTCCCAGCTAGGCATCAACTCGTGTGTTACCAGATGGCTTGCTAACTGGCTCACTGATAAAACCCACTCAGTCAAAACAGGGGAAGCCACATCTAGTAGTAGAAATGTAATGAGTGGTGTACCCCAATGATCAGTCTTGGGGCCTCTACTGTTTGGTATATACTTTTCTGAGGTGCAAGTGAAAACCAGTGGTCTGTGGCTGAACAAGTTTGCAGATGACTGTAAGCTAGGTGCTGTCTTAAACTTCCCTAGTGATGAGAACATCCTCCAAGATGGCCTTACCCAAACAAATGATTGGTGTCAGAAGCATGGCCTCAAACTGACTGCCATGAAATGCATCATTATCCCCTTTGGGGAAAATGGAGTCTCCACTAATTATCACATTAATAACAACATGCTAAGCATCC
Source organism: Protopterus annectens (assembly GCF_019279795.1). NCBI lineage: Eukaryota > Metazoa > Chordata > Ceratodontiformes > Protopteridae > Protopterus > Protopterus annectens. The sequence continues at coordinate 1,292,778,805 of NC_056745.1, forward strand.
AATCAGTCGTGAGGGACTTGGGCATCCAGGTTAATAGCAACCTGACATTTGACCACCATGTTGCCTCCATTGTATGGAAGGCTTTCTACATGGCCCACCTCATAAGTAAGGGTATTTCATCCAGGAACAAGGAGGTCATAACATACCTGCACTCCTCCCTTATCAGACCCATTATTGAGTACAATACCCCCTTCGGCATTTACCTTGCCAAGCACACGCAGCAGCTGGAGAGACCACAGAGGTTCCTGACCAGGAAAATCCAGGGTCTCAAACCAATGTCCTATACTGATAGGCTAAAAACCCTGTTCCTCTACTCAGTTTCATACTGAGTGCTCAGAGGTGACCTGTGTCTGGCATACAATGTTGTCTCAAACCCAGCCTTGATGGAGTTGCTCCTTATCTGTAAGTCAAACTCCACTCATGCAACCCACATGCAAGGACTCAACCTGGTCTGTGATATTAACAGAACTTGTAGGCTTCATAGCTTTCTGTTCGAAAGACTTCCTCATCTGTGGAATAGACACCCTCTCCATGTCAAGCATAGTACCTCTCTAGCTCTCTTTAAGAAGAACCTGGACGACTGGATGGGAAACAGAAAATACACCCCTGGGATCCCACCTTTGTCCCTGGACAAAGAAAACAGGTACTGACTTTATGGGAACATGGACAAAATTCTTGTCTAGGCTTATAAGGGCCTCTGGGACCATAGCCTAGTATCATCCTATGAATCCTATGAATCCTATATTCCCCTCAGACTTGAAATACCTCTCAACTGTCCAGATTTTTTTAGGAATGTCCAGATTCTTGCCTCATATTTTTTGACTATTCTTCATAATATTTGTGCTTTTCTGGCAAACCCCTGAGGATTGAAGTCACTAAGTAAGGACACACATTTGTTTTTCAGACTTTATATCCTCTAGAAAAAGCATACTAACACAAAACCTGTCATCCTAGCAACTTTTTAATTTTATAAGACCAATAATTAAAATCTGTCCCTATTTTGGAGCCTTTGTCCCCAATTATTTTAGGATTTGTCCAGATTTCTTGTGCTAAGAGGTTGAGAGATATGTTTGGAGGTTGACATAATGGTTAAGGTGTTTTCCTCACAGACACAGGGTACAGCATTTGATTCTTACCTTTGAAGGAAATTGACTTGGCTTAAAATGGTTCACAAGGCAGCTAGCCTAGTACTTGCTGTGAAGAAATCAGACACTGTCATCTATGCTAGCATGTCTGGCTGAAGTTTTGTACATCATTTCAGATTAACCTGTGTAATATATGCCAACATGACTAGCTATGGTACTGTAAATAAGTTCTTGTATGTTGATTAAAGCTCTACCCGCGGTGGTGGTGCTGCGGTAGCGTTGTCGTCTCACAGTAAGACGCTGTCTGGTTTGATTCTCAGCTAGAGCGTCTTCTGCATGGAGACATGCGTGAATGGGCGTACCTTCGTTGAAGGTTGTGCATCAGGGCTGGTAACTTGGCATGTAAAAATCAACTACCAATCATTAGCGGACCAGAGTTCCGCTGTGGCGACCCCTAACTGGGAAAAGCCGAAAGACTCAACAACAACATGTTGATTAAAACTCTGTTTGTACAGGATGTTTAAAGAGTTGAATGGCGTTCTTTTACATTTCATCTGGAGTTAGAGAGACTGCACCTGGAGACTGAGAAAGAGCAGCGTTAATATGAACTGGAGGCCAAACTTCTCGAACTGGAATCTACAGAGAGTCACTACACCTTGAGGCCAAATGACCAGAGTCCAGGGAGAGAATGTAACTTCTGGAGGCCGAGGAGAGGCTGCGTCAATATGAACTGGAGGTCAAATGTTTAGAAACACAAACCATATACCCAACTTCGTGGAGGCTCTCAATAAAAATCTACCCAAACAGCAGAGACCTCCAAGGCAGAAACACACTCGACCACCACAACACAACACTAATCATGAGACACATAACTCTCCTAAACAGTGTGCCACTCAACCAAAGCCCCTAAGGCTTTGCCCAACACACTAGTCATAGGTGTCTCGATAGTGAAGCATACTGATGTCCCACTCACTAGGTTGAATAAGGAGAAAGTAACAGTCAGTTGCCTGTCAGGTGCCAGGATCCACCACATAATGCACACACTCAAGTCCCTTAACAACAGGTACAAATATGACTCTGTCACTGTACATGTTAGTGTGAATGACCTGAAACATACCTCCCTGGACTACATGAAAGGAGACACGGAGGAGCTCTCGGATTATGTAGCTCAGGCAGGTATGACCCAAGCCCTGAGCAGCATCCTACCATCACCCAGAATGATACCACAGTATAAACAGAAAATGATTGATTTCAACAACTGGCTAAGTTTCTGGTGTCATTCTAAGGGGATCCAGTATCTGTCTGCCTGGGATGACATGATTGACAGACCTCGATGCTTTGCCAGAGATGGCCTGCATGTATCACTCGAGGGCTTCTGAATACTGGCCAAGGCTCTTGCCATCCCTACAATGGCTTTTTAGGTGGTGTTCCAAAGGTCAAATTACCACCATAACATCTACAAACAAATGCAATCTGAGGGTCATGCTGCTCAATGCTAGAAGTCTAAATCTCACATTGCACTCACTCAAAGCACTCATTAAAATGGGGAACATCGACACTTGTGCTGTAACAGATACCTGGTTCAAGGCAGCAGAAAGCACCCCTGCACTATCAGGCTATAACTCATTCCACACCTTTTGGCCCAAGAACCTGGACTGTATCTCCAAAGGCGGTGGTGTTTCTATATTCATAAAGGATGTGCACACCTTCAGACTGGTAGCCCAACATAACGCATCAGAGATACTTCAGGTGCAGCTAACATTGGGTAATACAATGATTCAAGTTGTAGCCTTCTATAGGTCCCTAACCATGTCCCAAGACTCATACTCCACGTTCCTAAGCTCCCTGGAGAACTCTCATACTGGGCACCTTCAACTACCCCTCCATTAACTGGGAAAACTATTCATGTAACAATGTACTTGCCCAACGTTTCCTGGAATTCATTAATTCCAATGCCTTATGATATCCCAAATATCAACATCACCAAAACACATTACATAAATAATTACAGGAGGAGTTTGCCCAGATATTTAATTGGCTGAATTCTAATAGTTTAACAATTAATGCTAAAAATCTGTTGTCATGATATTAGGAAATCAGAAAAGAATCACACAAGCACAGTCTTTAAGCATTATGAATCAAGAAGCAATATCCATACCCTCAAATGAACTGCAAAAGATATCTGGGGATTATGCTAAATATCAAGTCATCTCTTGGCAGACGTAGATGACTACAAATATTGTAGATCATTTCCCACTTACTACTGAAGCTTGATTATTAATATCTATAAATGCCCCCATTCTACATCATGAGTATGGTCTACTATGTGTCTAAATTCCTAACAAAACATTGCTACCCTTCAAACAGAAAATAGCAAAATACTCAAATTACTTAATTTGCTTTATAAGATGAAGCACTGCTGAGATACCATGCAGAAAAAAATGGTCACCAATTGAGGCAAGAGTACATTTTGTATTAAATGAACGTCGTCTTGAAAAAAAGTAGTAGTCAGTAGTCTCCAGTATAGCTTCAGATATCAGGACAGCCTACAGGTACAAATACCACAATATACAATGGCAAAACATCTTCAGATTCCCTCTCCATCCATCTATAATTTATAAACTCCACCCTCCTCTATCTGGTTACCTGTGCTATTTCCAGCTCTTTTATTAGTAAGCCACCCTCTTTTATGCTTAGGCAGTCCTGTTCAGTTATCTTCTTGTTTTTTCTTGTTTTCCCTTCTTTTCCATGACCAAAAAAATTACTTACTTATGAACAAACAACTGATACACTGAGCAAAATCTAAGTTCATACCTACACTTTGAAAACAGGCACAAGCTATTATTAGAGTAACTTATCAGTCTACAGGTTGTTTCTTGATACCTAGAGTTGCATCCACTGTGGTACCCACTGTAGTCAGCCTTACCATGCTTATTTTCACTTCACTTCCATCCCAACCCACAATTCCCATTCACCACCTTTTCATCTAGATATATAGTCTACATACTGCTCCTCCTCCACCTTTAAACAACCAGTCTACACTCCTTAAATCATAATTTCATCAGCCTATGAAAATCTTTCTGTAACATCAGTTATCCCACAAGATGAGGTCATACCAGATATATTAAAGATGTTGGGTGAGATAGGGAAGAAATGACTCCTGAGTGTGCTTATAGAAGTATGGCAAGAAAGGGTTTGGAGAATAAATATTCTAGTGTAAGCGTTCAGGAATAAAGGGGATATTCATGACTGAGGGCAGTATAGAGGTATCAAACTCTTGTCATACTGCACGAAAAACCCTGAGAGGATGATTGATAAACAAATATGCAGAGTAGTAGAAAGTGAGATAGGGGATGAGCAGTTAAGATTCATATCAGGATACAGCACAACTTATCCGATGTTTGCAGTTAAACAAATACTTGACATAAGGTAGAAATGACAGAAGAGTCTAACTGGACATTCCTAAACTTAGAGAAACCATATAACAATGTCCTATGAAACCTGACTTAGGCAGTCCTGTGGTGGTTAGAAGTACCAAAAACATTGGTAGAATTAGTGCTGTCTATTTAAAGGACTGAATGATTCAAGTACAAATGCTGTTTGATCTCACACTGAAGTTTTTATATAGCCCGCTGCTGATCAAACTGGCCATAGACTACATTGTTGAATTGGACAGATAAACAAAGTTGCTGTATGTAGATGATGTGGCATTACAGGTAGACTCTGAGCAAGAACTTCATCAAAGATATGATAAAACTGATTATAGATGACAGTTGCAATGGGAGGAAATGGGGGAAATCAGAAAAAGCTGAGAAATGAGATAGTAGGGAAAATAGTGGAGCAAGTTAACAGCTTCAACTAACTGGGGGGGGGGTCATAGTTTTATAGGTTGGTACTAGGCTATTGTCCCTAGGGCCTATACAAACCTAGCCATAACAATTCCCTGGCTATTTCTTCCCACACTCTTTACTTCCCTGGACCCCTGTCTAGCAGGGCGACTAACGTGATCCATGGGATGAATTTCCTATCTCCCATCCAATCATCAAGGTTCCTTTTGAAGAGGGCCAAAGAGGCACTCTGCTTGACATGTATGAGCAGTCTATTCCAGAGTCTGGGGAGTATCTGGGTCAGGAACCTATCCCTCCAGCATGTTTTGTTCATTGTGATGACAAGGTTGGTTGAGTAGAAGGGAAGTCTGATTGAGGAAGTCAAAGGTAGAATCAGAGGGGCAACAGCCAACTGGCACAGAGTGTCAAGGGTAGAGTATGACAAAGGAATGTTAAAGACGCTAAAAAATAAGCTGTACAAAACAGTGGTGCAACCAGTACTACTGTATGGTATGGAAACCTGGGCAGTAAAGGCAGAGCAGTTGAGGAAGCTACATGTGATGGAGATGAAGTGCCTGAGAAGGGTGACAGGATGAACACTACGGGGCAGATGAAGAAATGAGGACATAGGAGCAGAAGTCAAAGAAGCTCCATTGCAGAAAAAGTCAAACAGAACAGATTATGGTAGTTTGGGCACATGTGCAGAAAAGCATAAGATAGTCTGGTGAACAAGATTTGGGACAGACAGAAAGAAGGCAAGAGGAAACGGAGATGTCTGGCAAAGAGGCAGATGGACTGACTGACAGAAAACCTGCAACAGTTAGGCATAAGTGTAGAAGAAGAGTGATTTATAGAGACAGAGGGATGGCAGTGATTGACACAGCACTCCAAATGCATGTAGAAAATGATAAAAAGGAGGACTGATGATGCTGATGCACATTTATCCCACCAACCACTTCCTGCATAAACAGCCATATCAATTTCACTGCCTCATGCCTAAAACTCTATCTCCTTTCTCCATCATTTCTACCTGTTATCCTATTTCTGTACTAACCTGTACTTACCCCATCTGTTTCCCCCCATATCCCTCAGTCATCACTTTTCTGTTCCAAAATTTCACCTCACTTGTCATTAATACTGACCTCTATCTCCTTAAAGTGAATTCATTAGGAGTGCAACATTTTCTACCCTCCACATAAGTTATTCTCACATTCCCTTCTCTTCTTACTCACACATTTCTTCCATTTCATAAAACTCTTCCTTTTTCACTTCCTCAGATAACCAATGTACACGTCTCTGTCTCTCTTTCTCTCCAGATGAATGTCAGTCTTCTCACACCCTCCCTGTAGGGTATCCATTACATTTTTTCACCTTTCTCAAGGTTTCTTCCTGTTGTGCCTCTCACCGTGTTCCCAGCATAGATCCCTATGTCACTGCGAACTCCACCTCTTTCATCTCCCTGATTTTCCACTTCCCTTTTCCTTATCTCATACTACTGCCTTTTTGCTCTTGCACCTGATTTGTGCCATTTACCTAAACTTCCTGAATGTCTATTTTATAGTTTCTATTGTTGCAGCTATATCCTTTGACATTTAACAAGCAGTCATCTGCAAATTGCATAAACTGAGATTTTATCATCTCTTTTTCTCCAAGCATTGCTAAACTGTGCCTGACTTCCAGTGCTAGCTGATGATAGTGGACAACCCTGTCTAGTCCCCTATCTTTCCTTGTCTCCTTAGCTACTCCTCCATTTATGAGTATTTTAATTGGGCCTTGGTATATGGTCTTCATTCAATGCATGAATTTTTCCCTGTCTGCCTTTGCTGCATTGTCTTCCAGAGGAAATCCTTTCTCATCACATCAAAGGCCTTCTGTAGGTCAAAGAGCACAATCCTGTCTTTCCTTTCCTTTCCTTTTCTGCTTCTGTTCCTCCTCATGCAAAAATTCTAACAGGTCCCACCAGATGATTTCTGTCTTTCTCCCCTGCCAATACCTTTGCCAAAATATCAATGTCTACATTAATCAAAGAGATAAGCCTATAATTTCCCATTTCCTCGTTGTCTCTTCCCTGTTTAGGAAAATGGTTACCCTGGCCATCCTCATGCTTTTACATATTTTACTTGAGTCCTGTATTCTCTTCTATTCTTCTCCTTAGACCTTCCACATTTTCTCCCATCCCCCTTTGTAGAATTTCAGCAGAAGGTAGCTAGGGTGTGGAGAGGGGGATAGACATCCTGGAGGTAGGGTGTTAAGGGATGTGACCTATAGATGCTGATTGATGTGTAGTGCATTAATTTCTGCAATAGTGGTATCAGAATTATAACACATTTTTTTCAAAGAATACTACTTTTTTTGTTTTAAGAGCTGAGGTCTACATTGCATCTGGTGCTCTTCAACAGGCAAATATAAAATAAATGGGCACTATATAAGCCATCAACAGCTCTGACATCTTGTGTGAATCCATCAGGCTCTTCAGCTTTCCTCTGCTTCATCTTGCATAGGCTTTCCATATATCATGCAACATCATCTCCATATTCATCTTGTCTCAGTTCATCAACCATATTGTATCACTCTTCATTCTTACCCCAGTTCTAATCTGAGACTTCTGTCCCCTCCTGTTGTTTTTAATTGTCCTGCAGGATTCCCTGAATCTTTTCCTGATTCTTCTTCCCAACTCCATACTTCGCTCTCTCTCTCTGCCTGCTGCTTCTTATATTTTTCACATAGCTGTTTTCCTTCTGCACCCCCCCCCCCCCCGTTATCCAGCAGGTCTTTTCTATGCCATTGTTCAATTTCTTACTCTTTAATAATTTTATTTTCTGATTTCCTTCTTATTGCATTTAATCTGATAAGTAGCTTGCCCCTTCTACGTTCATTTCTTCCAGCTTCCTTCTGTACCACCTCTATCTCCACCCTGGCAGCACTCTTCCTGTTTGTCTCTGTCTTTCATATTGTCATGTATTGGCTCTTTAATAATCCTTGTAGAGTTTCCTTATCCTATGTTTCATTCCATTTATAGCTAGCTCACCTCCACCCACATTGCCTTTTTTCTGTTCCTGCACACTTATCTCACTGCTGCATGATCTGATACGTGTATCTTATGTATATGGATCTCTTCTATTATTTCTATTAGGTTTTCCATTCCTAATAATCTGCTTGACCTACTTGCCTTATCAAAATGTTTTTTTTTTTTCTGGAAGTGTATTCTTTCTTTCTTTCTTTGAAGTCTTATAGCTTCTCACATATGTTACTTATTCATCACCTTCCTGTCCAGCCTGCCTCCTTTCATTCCTTGGGCTAGTTCTTGCCTATTTTTTTTCTTGTAGTCTCTCTCTTTCTGTGCAATTTGTCTTTTTCTGATTCTAATTTGACATTGTAGTCCCCACCCTCATATGCATTTCATCTGTTCTTGTCTGTGCACAGTTACCAAAAGAGTTCTTGTACAATTCTACTTCATACCTATTTGGTGCATATATGTGCCCTATTGGCCAGCATGAACCTTGTAACCTTACCTGCTAGATGATACACCTACCAATCCTACTTTTTATCACTTTCTCTGTGGCTGTCTAAAGCTGCCAATGAAATATAATTACTTCTCACCTCTTTCCTTCCTCTGCCTTGATGCACATTCCTCCTTTTGGGTAGTGTCACTTGCCAGGTCAGGATAAAACAAGTGGGCATCATGGGTTCTTGTACAAGCATCTTTATTGCATGCAAACACATCATAAGTGAGGTTAAGTAACTTTAACTTATAAACAAACTATCATGCACATGGATGTTAACATTCTGGCTGCACCTTCAAAATAGCATGGAAACTAACATGTGCTTGGTATTTATATGCACACACAGCTCTTGGAAATGATTCTTAAAGGTACAACACACCTGTTATTCTACATCCTCCCTCTTTGAGAAAATGAGTTAGACATTGTCACTGAAGTTAATGAATATGCAATTTACATGGAAATGATTTTCATTATGCAATTATACAATGCTAGATACACATATATAACTATGTCCAAGTTGCTGTATATTTCACACTAGGCTTTGAAATGTGAACATATCATGTGACATAAAATTTGGGATCTGGTTTAGCAACTGGGATGGTCTCTGCTGACTGCTCACTCTTAGGAACACAGGAATCATCTGACGGAACAGTATAAGGAGTCAATATATGTTCTGGAACAGGAATATCTTAAAAAATGCTCTGAGAGTTAGAGTCTTTATCACAGGTACAATGCTGCAATATCGGTTCTGCTACAGGAAGATGTCTGCAATTTCTCCTGTACTCCACACTCTCAGATTTAACAAAATAGGATCTTTGCTCTGCACAAATACTCATTACTTGACCAATTCAGTTTAAACCCTTCACTGTTTGTATCCTCACTGTCTCTCCTTTTTTCAATGGATGAAGAAATCTGGTCGACTTGTCATAGCTGGACTTTTGGAAAGAATGCTTTCTAGATAACTGGAGTTTGATTGCTTGGTTGTTCTTAGCTGTAGGCCTCAATAAACTAGAACTGATAGGCAATGTTATTCTGGTTTGCCTAGATAGATGTCTCTGAGTAGGTGAGCCAAGTATATTGTCATGGGGTATGTCTTTGAGATTGAGTAAATAAAAAACAAAATCAGTATTATCACGCTTTGACTTTTCAAGTAATTGTTTTGCACTGTACTGCACATTCAGTGAGTCCATTTGATTGTGGGTACTCTGGACTACTAGTAACATGTATGAAGTCCCATTCTCTGGTAAATTCCTGAAACAATTGACTGATGAATTGCATACCATTGTCAGAGATTAATTTTTGTGGACCGCTATGGACTGAGAAATGGCGTTTCAACTTAGTAATGGTGTTTCAACTTAGTAATAACTGTAGTAAAAATTAAATTAGGTAGTAAATCGATCTTGAACCAATTCAGATAAAAGTCTACCAGTAGCAAGTAATGCTGAGTGTTCCACTCGAATATGTCAGTAGCTACAGGTGAACAAGGTAGATCAGAAATTTGGCTTAGCTGAAGTGGCTCTATTTGCAAATGTGCTTTAAGACTATTACATACTGAACAGGAAGAAGGTACTCTATCAAAGTCTTTCATTAGAGAAGTCCAAAATACTAGTCCTCTTGCTCTTCTCTTAGTAGATTCAGAACTTGGGTGACCACGATGCAAAATCTAGATATATTCTTGTTGTAAGGAAGCAAGGACAGCAATTTTAGGAACTTTAAAAATAATACAGTCTTCCATCAACAACTCATCTCTGTAAGGAAAGTAAGATTGCACTTCTGGTGGTACACTTGATTGCTCTGATGGCCATCCAACACTAATATAGTGATTGAGCTTTAGCAAAACTGGATAAGTCATTGTATGATCTCATAGCTCATCAAGTCTTGTGGTAGAAAAGTCAAAATTCTCTGCATGAAGCTGGTTTGTTGTATTTCTGGGCAATCTGGATAAGGTATCAGCCAGATAAAGAAGTTTGCCTTTCATATAGACAATTCTGAAATTGTACTTTTGCAATATGAGCATCATTCTTTGCAATCTCACTGGAGCTGAATGCATAGGCTTCTTTAAAATAGTGACTAAAGGTTGATGATCAGTTTCATTTTGGATTTCTCAGCCATAGATATAATCATGAAACTTGAAACATGCAAACACTATTGCCAAAAGTTCTTTCTCAGTTTGAGCATATTGCATCTCAGTCTGGGTAAGTGTTCTAGATGAGTAGGCTACTGGCTTGCGTTCATGGAGAATAACTGTACCTAAACCAAATTTTGAAGCATCACAGGAAAGAGTTACTGGTTTGTTGATATCATAGTATCTTAATGTTGTCGGGGGGGGTAGCAATTTTCTGCTTAAGAACTTCAAATGCTTTCTGGTGCAGGTTTAGCCATTCCTAGTAACATTTTTATGTGTGAGCTCTCTTAAAGGTGTTGTCAACTCACTGAAGTCTGGTATAAACTTGCCTAAGTAATTGGCCATACCAAGAAAACATTGTAGAGCTTGCACATTATATAGTGCTGGCATTTCTAGAATGGCTGCTTGTTTGGATGGGTCCGGTCTCAAGCCCATACCTGCAAACAAATGACCTACATATGTAACTTCTGGTAGTCTGAATTTGCACTTCAGAAGATTGAGCTTTAAGTTCACTTCACATGCTCTTTTTAGAACTCTAAATATTTCGGTCATACTCTACCTCACCATTGCCTCCGACCAATATGTCATCTACTATTATGGCACAAGGACAACCTGAAAAAATCTGCTCTATTGCACACTGGAAGATTTCACTTGCAGAATTTATTCCAGACGGCATCCTGAGGACTCATCTTCCAAATGGGGTACTGAATGTAGTCAGTAAAGTAGATTTGTGATCAAGCATCACTTGCCAAAATTAACTCTTTGCATCTAAGACAGAAAGAACACTGGCATTTGGTATCAGGGCTGCAACCTCTTTGACTGTACGCATGGGTTGATGAGGTCTCTTCAATGCTTTGTTCAAATCTCTTGGGTCAATACATATTCTGATTCCATCTGAGCCTTTTTAATGAGCTGCTACCATGGACAACACCCATTCGGTAGGTTCTGTAACTGGACAAATTATACCTTGTTGCACCATTTTGTCCAGCTGATCTTTGACCTTATGCTGCATATCTATCGAAACTCTTCTTGCTGGTCTGACCATGGGACTGATTTCTGGGTCTAAGTTCATGGAATACATAATTGGAAGTTTGCCCAATCTGTCATTGAAAACATCAGCATACTCTGAAAAAAATAGTATTGGTGAAGCTGGAACTAGGACATGTGCTTATCTGATGAACTACCTTGGTAAAAGAAAACTGATTAATTTTCAAACTGTCTCTGAGACACAATAATAACTGCACAGGTCTTTGAACCATATAGAACAATGGGCTATAACAGTTCCAAACCACATAACATGAAAGCACTACTGAGTCTTTGGTTTGAATCTCTTCACCTCCATAAGCTACAAGTTTCCCACAACTAGTCACATTTAGTTGTCCACCAGCTCTGACCCTTGCAAAAGTATCTGCAGACATGACATTACACTTTGAACCAGTGTCTACTTTAAGCTCAATGGATTTACCATTGATTCAGACAGTATAAAATACTTCATTTCTTGTCAACAAATCTATCACATCATTCTTTTCACCAATTACTGATACACCATCTACATAGAAAGCAGACTATTGCAGGTCTATTTGATAAACTTGCTTTTTGGAGTGACCCTTTTTTGTAACTGTGTGAGGCTTACTTGATTTACAAAATCTTTTGAAATGGTTCAGTTTCTTACACTTATGACATTGCTGACTAACTGACGTGCACTTTTCTCTTTTGGACTCATGGTTAGCACCACAATTGTGACAGTTAACAATAAAGCAAAATTTGGGTTTTGCTGATTCACTCTTATGCTGTACTGAGCAATGCCTGTTTTCCATTAGACACACTTGGTTTTGCGCTGAACATGCTTTTTTAATTGAACTCTTCTTGGAATGTGCTAGAAGACTACAGGTTTTATCTGGAAGTCTTGTAGGGACTATTGCTGCCATATGCTTAGGCCTACTTTTGCCTGTCACATGTTGCATGCTGTCTACGTGAGCTCTGGAGCCAACTAAAATCATGTGCTTATCACTAGCAAGTATATTTGTGTGCCTTTCTGTAACTTCATGAATCTGACAAATCTCAGTGGCTTTATTTAGTGTTAAATCACTATCATGAAGCAAAATCTTTGTTATAGCAGCATTATTAATACTGCACATGAGTCTGTCCTTTATTAACTCATCCTTTAAATCACCAATCCTATGCATTTTAGTTTTGTTTGTCAGGTCGGCAATATAAGCTGCAAAAGTTTCACCCTTGCTTTTGATCTCTTGTGTAAAAAAAATGCCTCTCCAGTGTAACATTAGACTGGGGGGTTACACATTTCTCTGAATTTGTGCTTTAAACACTCGGGGTCTTCCCTTGATTCAGCCTGCACAACAACACAACAGATTTTGCCTTCACCTTCATACACTGCTGGTGCATAGACAAATGAATGCTCCCTTTCAATTGCTTCTGACCCTGCTAGGTTCAGCAAAGTGAATGCCCTGGTACGTGCATCTTTATCAGAATAAGCTGCTTGTATAAATATGTTATACTCTTGCTCAAATATTTCCAATTCTCTGCAATATTCTGATCAAACACAAGTGGTTGTGGCTTGCAAAATCCATTTGCCATATTGACATATCTCAGTGAAAACTCTTGCAAATATGCACGAACATGCACACTTGTACCTACACATACACATGTTCTTGAAATTTATGCCAATACTTGTAACAACACAGCAAGCCTCTGTATAACTGAATTTCATGAAACAAGTTTCCTGGACACTGCAACACTTTGAAATCTCTTTTCTGTAAAGCCATGTGCCTTGAAATTATTTTACCATATGAACCATTTATCTTGTAAAGGCAATAATGCTAAAGTCATTTATCATTATTTTACTGTACAAACCCTTGTCTTGTAATTGCTTTAATGCTAAAGCAATTTATCAACATTTTACTGTCAAACTCATTTGTCACCATTTTAAGAAACATTTTGAACAACTGCAAAGTGTGAACAAACTGAGCAATAGCATCTGAGGTCAAGAAACACTTCAAAATAACTGTACTTTGTGAATAACTATCTCGAAATAATAGCACTTTGCGAATAAACTGTTTCAAAGTAATGGCACCTTGTGAATAAACTGTTTCAAAGTAATAGCACTTTGTGAATTAACTGTTTCGAAGTAATGGCAATTTGTGAATAAACTGTTTTGAAGTAAATGCAGTTTACGAATGTATTGGGCAGGAGAAACACAGAGTGAGTAACACCTCAAAATAAATGCACTTTGCAGATAAAGACTACACAGCATGCTGAAACTTCCCCAAAACAGCTGCACTTTGCCAAGCAACTCTGTATAGTGCAAAAGACACTCTGTAATTGCAGCACTCTGTGAACAGACACACCCAGGCACAAGAAACTTTTCAAAATGGCTTCACTTGACGGCACTTCACAAAATAGTTGCACTTTGCACACAATAAACTCTTCAGGATAAATGTACAGCAATAAGCACACACTGTAAGCACTTTTACACACTTCGAGATACTTTAAGCAACTCTAGTTTTGCTATTCAAGGCTTCAGTCAATGCGAAGTAGTAATCTGTACCAAACACAGTAATTCACCCAAAACACATGCAGTCGCCTTGGCTTTATTTATACTCAATGTGCCCTGTTCTGCCCTTTTCTATTATAGTCGTTTCCCTCATTGAATCTCTTAATATGCCTTTTATGCCCTTTATGTCCTTTTGCTATATTTGTCTTGCTAATTTAATCTCCTTTCATGCCCATTATACTTTTTTGTGCTTGTTTTAACTCTAAACATGCTTGTTTTACTTTAAACATGCTCATTTTACAATTCTGTGGCAATTCTGAACCCTTTATGTACTTCTCTAAATGCTTGTTTTCAAAAATAACTCAGTTTCAAACATTTTGTCTGATTAATGAGCTCTTTTCTACTTCTCGTTTGCTTAATAAATGTTTCTGTACTATTCGTTTGGTTAACAATACATTTTGTGATCTTGTAATGCTCCATTTAACCTCTTTCAATAAATAAATATTTGTTTGTGTTCTCTTTACCTTTGACTTGTTTCTGGCCCTTTTTTCCTCTTGGTTCTTTTAGTTGGCCTTTACCATTACCTCTGCACCTCTAGGCTCTGAAGAATAGTCTTTGCCATCTCAGTTCTGACACCATGTCACTTGCCAGGTCAGGATAAAACAAGTTAGCATCATGTGGTCTTGTTCAATCAGCTTTATTGCATGCAAGCGCATCATAAATGAGGTTAAATAACTTTAACTTATAAACAAACTAGCTATCATCCACATGGATATTAACATTCTGGCTGCACATTCAAAATGGCAGTGAAGCTAACACATGCTTGGTATTATGTGCACACACAGATCTTTGAAATGCTTCTTAAAGGTACAACACACCTGTTATACCACAGGTAGTAATAAAACTATCATCTCCCATCTTTGATTTTTCTAGTTAGGCAGTTAGCTCAGATGACAAAAGCACTGATTTGTTAATGAGTTATTGCTTCTGCCTAGGGTAGAGGATGTGATTCCTTCCACCTTCATTTGGTTATTGTGTGATTCTGAGTAAGTCACTTAAGAAGATAAGGAACAATTTGTCCACTGGGCTTACCTAGTCAACAAATAGGCAAAATAAAAAAAATGTCTATTGCAATAGAGCTATGTGTCCTCAAAACCTCTTTAAACTGTCCTATATTCTCCTTCTTCTAATTGGATTTGACGAACCTGCAATGTTCCATGTAAATTTCTATATTTTCCTTGCTGTTTTTGCCTACCAACTTCAATTTACCTCTTGCAACAATCTGTCATAACCCTTCCACTGAGCATAACATTGTGTTTGTAGGAAGCTACATACTTTCAGACCCCTCCTCCCCATGCCCAGTCTCTGGATCCCTGCCTTTTGGCTGTTGCATGTCTCTGGGTATGCCCCAGACATGGGCCTTTCAAAAGTTTATGTAGTTCCCCTCCAGCTGCCCCTCACACTAATCCATTTCATGCAGGTCTACTACTGATGTCACAATCTTTTTAAATTACAGCATTCCTATTCATTGTTCCAGCCTCCTCACTGTTACTTGCATCTGGTGCAATACTACATTTTTTTCATTATTATTTCTTTGCATCACAGAAAGAGGCTCTCCGGTTCGATCTTCGGCTGCAGTGTCTTCTGTGCGGAGTCTGCATGTCCTCCCTGTGGTCGTGTGGGTTTCCTCTGGGTGCTCCGGTTTCCTCCCACATCCCCAAAGACATGCTGCAAGTGGATTGGACATGCTAAAATTGACCCTAAGTGTGAGTGCGTGCATGTGCGTGCCTTCTGTGGAAGGTTGGGCACCGGGCTGGCAACTCGACACCGTAAGACTCCACTGCCAATCATGAGCAGACAAGGTGATCTGCTGTGGCAACCCCTAACCGGGAAAAGCCGAAAGAGAGAGAGAGAGTCTTATAGCTCCTCACATATATTACCTATCTATCACTATTCCTTTATTACCGAATTGAATATGGGTTGCTCTATACAGTGATTTTCCTCAGTTTCCCCCATCTTCCTTTTCATCCCCCCCCAGCTGATACAGCAGCATTTATTACTTACTACTTCTTATATCAGATATTAAATCTTTACTTACTGCAGTTTATTGCACATCCTGAAATAATTACCTAGTTTACCTTGGAAGCTTTCACTGTATTCCCCATGAATGCATTATATATAATTTCCTGGGAATTGAATCAGTTCCTCCCATTTTTATAAAGTGTTGATGCTAATTTTCCCTGGGGCTTGTTTTACATGGTAAAAATATGTTTTATTTATTAAAGCTTTCCTGCCCTGCCCAAAGACACCTGCTTTCCATGATCCATTCCTTCTATTTATTTATTACTTTGCTCTTTCTGTGGTCACATTCATTCCCTCTGTATTCCTGCCTTCCACCACTTTCACTTACCCATGCATCATAAGTGCTTCTATCCAGCTTGTTTAATCCCTCATTTGTCAACAGTTTACTAATGAGTCACAGGAAACATCTGACACACCATCTTCCTACCTCCTCAAATCTCTCTCGTGTCTGACTCTCATTTATCTTCTTTCTCTGTTTTTTGAGCCTAAATCGCCTTTGGGAGTGGTTTCTCATTCTTCTATCCCTTTGGTATAATTCTTTCACTTGTTTGTCATCCACCATCTTTGCTTTTTGTCTCATCTCCTTGTAGTTGATTTTGTAATTTGTTTATTTCCTGTTCATCTCTTTCACTGGCATGTCACCTGTCTGTACTTTCTGGTGTTGTCTTCTTCCCTGGACAAGTTTCAATATCTGAAGTTGCATGTCCTCCGAGTGTCTCTGCATCACTTCTCTTATAGCTAAGGTTGCATTCCCAATCCAGCACTTGCAGGTGATCCATGTTTATGCTGCTTGTGTTGCTTAGCCGTTTCTAATACATTTGTTTAAACTTTTGATTATCCTCTAAGTTGTGTAACCCGTACAATTATCCTCCTGCTGTGCCTCCACAGTTGCAGGGTGTTTTAACCATGCAGCTATTCCATTCATTCATAGTTAATGTAATACCCCCAGCATAGCTTTACTTCTCCTATAAAGTGTTTCTGAGTAATCCTCAACCAGCTATACGAACATCCCTGCTAATTGGATAGCTTGAAGTTTTTTCACTGGCCTTATTAATTGATTTTTTACAGCAAAGAATGGAAAGATGTTAAAACATGCCACAGCCAACTTTCTGCTGCTGCTTGCTGCCACCCATTCTTTGTATCCTCTCATTTAGCATTTCTTGATTTCCAGCTTTCAAGTATCTCTCTTGCAGTCACTACATGGAAAAAGGCTCCAGTCCACTATCACCCATTCCCTTTCTTGTATTCCAATTATCCTGATGTTACTCCTTCTTGAATGATTCTCAGGATCATCTATCTTTTCCTCTTGTATTATTACTATGTCTGATAGTTCTTATATTCTGACAGTCTTTTTCTGTAGCTCATCCTTGCATGTTGCTTTATCTTCCTGCAGATATAATACCTTTCTTCGTAGCCATTCCACTTCTGTTTGTTGCTGTGCTATTGTTTGTTTCAAGAAGCTCATATCCTAGCCTATTGTGATTGCCTTTTCAAACAAAATGCACAAATGCTCTTCCTTAATTACCACTTTAAAAGCAGCCATCATACCGCTTAATCTCTTAGTGCAAGAAATCTGGACAAAGCCTGACAAAATGGGGGGACAAATGCCCAAAAATAGGAACAGATTTTAAATACTGTTCTTATGAATTTAGAATGTTGCTAGAGTAACAGGGTTTGCATTAACATACATTCTCTGTGAAGGATTTAAGGTCTGAAACTCAACTGTATGTCATTATTCAGTGACTTTGAGCTATATCATCCCAGAAACTTGCCAGAAAACCACAAAGTTTATGAGGAAAAGATAAAAAATATGAGGCAGATGTCTGGCCATTCTGTGAAAATCTGGACAGTTGCGAGGTATGGCAGCTATCTGTTGTCAGTTTTGTTACTCATCCTTCTTTCAGGGTTGTTTCTTCTCTGTGAGGACATTATTTTATCTATAATTCTACAGGCCCTATCCAGAGTTTTGGGCTTAAGCATCCATGTTGGCTGGACTCTCTTGTTCCCTGTCCCATCTAGTTCTTTTATTTTATTTATTTTTTTTGCTGAAGCATCAAAAAAAGTCAACAGTCCAAAACAAATTTCATACCTAGCAGTAAATACAGTATGTTACTAGTTATAGTTAAAATATCTACCATGTTTTTCAAAGTGTCAAGTTTCAGTTTCCCATGTGTATGTATATATATATATATATATATATATATATACACACACACACACACACACACACACACACACACACACACACACACACACACACACACATCAGCAATGCCAAACTCTAGCACTTGAAAACAGTAATAAACTTCACTGGTTGTGTGAAATAACCAAACATATTTATTAAGTAAAGGCTCATCCATGCTACAGCATTTTATTTTAACTTTATTTTTACTTCTATTTTTATTTTTACAGTTTAATATCTGTAGGTTCATATGTGTTTTTATTCACAACTGGTATACGAGCATTCCGACTTCTTCCCAAAAGATTTAATCGGTGCTGTTCCTTCCAGTTTTAAATTTTCTTACTAACTCAGCAATGGGGAGAATTGTTTTCATTGTGATAATAGTAATCTGAATGCATGGTGTTGGGGGGGGGGTATTTCTTCTCAGTGCTCTTTCCTCATTAAACAATGAACATGCTTATATGTCTCTCAAATATATATGCTTTTCGGTCTGGAACATTTGAAGTGATACTTTAACACAAAACAATGCTCTATTTGGACAACTGTGTGCACACTCCTACATGTATGTGTTTTGTGTGTGAGCGTGCATGTGTGTCTGTATCTGTGTAAGCACATAGGGTGTCCCTCTGTGTGAATACGCATTGCAAGAGAGAGAGAGAGAGAGAGTTTCCGTGTGTGTGTGTGTGTCTGTGTGTGTGTGTGTGTGTGTCTGTGTCTGTGTGTGTGTGTGTGTGTGTGTGTGTGTGTGTGTGTGTGTGTGTGTAAGCCTGTGTGAAACACACAACTCTTGGAAGATGGCATTTCATAATCAACCAAAATGTCATAATTCTCTTATCTTCTGAGGTGTGATCTTTATAAAAATGATTATGGTGAAGAACCTATTTTATATTAAAATCTAGTAATAAAAACTACAAAAACATATGAAAAACATGTAAACAGGTAGCCCATTTTCTAAATACTGGGCATTACTCTCTTTAATAATTCATCTTCTAGTAGTGGAGAAACTCTCTGCTTGTGGTTATAGGCCGCACAACACCTAGCACATCCCTTTTTGGTCATTTATTTCTCTGCGTTATATACCCTATTAGGCATTATTGCTAGACATTTTTCCGAGAAAATGTCTCACAGTGTATGTAATGCAGAGTATGCTATGTGCAATCTCAATCAGATAAAGCAAATCTGAATCATGCTGGCTGGTAGGTTGCATATGAAATTAAATTAAATGCTTCCCTTAAATAAAATAAAAATAAAATGAGAAACTCTAACAACTTTTCTGGTTTTGTCACTTGAACAAATTCAAAGGATCGGGACAATTTACTTTCTCTAGGATGGATATGAGGGGCTATTAGGGTGAAAAGGACATATATGAGCATGTTTTATTCTAGAAACAGTTTCTGTTGGCTTATCTGATGCATGTATCATTATTTTATGTGACAGGCTAACAAATTTGCTGGACACCTTTTGTGTGGAAGAGAGGTTTATTTTTTCTTCTCTTTCTGATGTTTGCTCATGCTTGAAAACAGAAACAATGTTTGAGAAGAAAATCACTGCAAAATGCTTTAAGACAGCTAATATAAATGAAAACATTGAGTTGAGTTTAATTGTTGGACTTCATGTAAAGTAAACAAATTAAAAACTGATTATAACAGTCATGTCATGATGAATTTGTTAATATACTCAGAATTCATGAATGTTGATGCCTTTTTTGCTATTTGATTTTTTAATACCTGTAAGTACAAGTAATGCCATTATAAATTTTTCAGTTATTAAAACAGATTAGTTAACTAAAATAATATTCCTTTAAACAAGTCTATCGTTGTGTTGCCTAATAAATCAAATGCTTACAATTTATTTCAATAAGAAATGTTCATATAATCTTAAGAGAAACTGTCTCAAAGAAAAGCTCAGTATTTAGTGGGGTTCCACAAGGTTTGGGAAGGGGAACTACTGTTCTTTGATATATGTATATGTCCATCTCTGCATTAAGCACCATGAGGGACACTAAGAACAGGATGAAGCCAAACGAATTTCACACTTAGAAGAAAATGAGAAATATGGGGGAGCAAGCCTAGAAAAGAACCTAACAATGGACAGAGTGGCCTGAGAAGTGACTGAGTAAAAAATATATAACAATAACTTTTTAGCCAGGGCAGTAGTATGATGACTTAGCCTTTTTTATATATAAATGGTTACTTTTCAAGAACGTTTAGTGTAAGAAGAAATACCTTAATCACATAACTTAAAGCATCTCAGTTCCATACATGAGACAATCTTAAGGCATTGATTAAAACTGCACTGATGTGTATAAATCCTTGCATTGAACTGCCTCAATTTGTAGATGCTATAAATCAGCAATTTAAAAAGGCAATTTGTTACAAAAAAATAAAGACAGGCTGTAGCCTTAGGGGAATAGACTTGTGAAACATGTTACTCATCTGTAGCTGCTTGTAAGACCCCCCTCCTGGTGTACTGCATTCACTCTGGCACTAATAAAGGGATGAGGGTAGTGTGCAAGTCAAGGAGGCACAGATGAATGCCAAAAAGATAATAACAACAACGGGGAACAGAGTTACACAGAGTCATAGAGAGAAAGAGAAAACATAGGAGCTAACTCTATGCTCAGTTAAGGACAGACTGAAAGGAGATGTGATATGGCTGCACAGCACTCTTAGCAGACAGTATGATTACATACATCATTTCAAGATGAGCAGAGGAGGAGGGAGGCTGGGGCATGCCTAACAGAGAAAGGGATGATGTTTACCTGACATTAAGAAAGTACTTCTTCTATGAAAGACTGATCAAATGAAGAGGTTACCAGAGGTGGCAATGGACTGTAGGCCAGGGATGTGTGGTGTGATGCAAAAACTGGAACAGGAGGAATAACTGAAAAATACTAGCTGTCTGAACAGAGATGGAAAATAGAGAACTTGTCCTTTTCTGCCATCCCATCTAGGTAATGTAATGCAACCATAAGCAGAATATGCATCTATAATTACTTATCACCTAGTCTCAAAAGTTAGTAATTCATGGTACTAGGCTTCTCTCTGATAATGTTGTATACTACATACAATCCAAATCATAAAAAGTGATCAGTGTTGTATTGTACATTTGTTTTCAAACAGCATTATAATATTGCAGATAGCTCCATAGTGTATAGAGATAAAGCTCTAGCTGTGTTGCAGGGAACCCCAGGTTGACTACTGGCTCGTGTACCTGTAGGAGCTAGCAGGGTAGGATGGGAATGAGTAGCCGTTGTTGGCTCATCCATCATGGGGAGAGGGAAGTGACTCTGGCTTGCCACTTGGGTGGTACTTATTGGTAGTAGTAGGTGTTATACCTTTGCAGCATAAGCATGAGAGCATATGGTGCTTGTATGCATGAATATAAACCTAGAGAGCATGCTGAGGCATGCTGTCTGTGGCTACTAGCATGGAAGTGGAGCTCAATGAGCTGCCCCAAGGGGACAGTGATGCTTTCAATGGGGAATAGGAGCCTTCCCCATCAGATGTAAGGTGGCCTGTCCTGTACCACCATTACAAATTCTTTCTTAAAAGTCAATTAGGTATCAACTAAACCTATAGAAGTGAATGAAAAATTGTCACTGCCCGTGTGAAGAGTGAAGTTAAAGAAACGGACTGAAGAAAGTAATGGATCTGTTGATATTTAATGAACAACAGTGGCATCAGCTTCTTTTGTACTTGTGCACCATGATAACCTGTTAAATTGTTCTTAGAATATTCTTTCAACCACATACTAGCATGTCCTGGATGAAAACATGAGTAATGTAAGACACTGAGTGCTATGATGTACAGCTTGACAAACTTTCATTGCAGTTTTCATTTCACTTTCTCTCTCTATCTCTTTGTCTTTGTGCATCTATCTGCCTATATATATATAGAGATATATATATATATATATATATATATATATATATACATATATATATATATATATATATATATATATATTTATACACACATGTAACTGTGTGTGTGTGTGTGTGTGTGTGTGTGTGTGTGTGTGTGTGTGTGAGTGTGTGTGTGTGTGTCTGTACTGCTAGGAAGTTAATCCCCCAATGCATCTGATTGTGTCCAATAGGGGGTGGGCCACTGAGCCTCTCTCGATATTTGTTGAGAAAAATATGCATCCTGTCCTATGTGAATGTACTACTATCTTGAAGGACACTAAGAATTTCCTCAATGATCTAGGTATTTATCTAGAATCATTAGAGGATCCCTGTTGGCTAGTTACTCTAGACATAGAGTCACTATTTACAGTTATCCCCAATGCCTGGGGTATAGAGAATATAATATATATTATATATATATATATATATATATATATATATATATATATATATATAATGCTACATGCAAGAAATGTGCAATCTAGTAAGGTCAGGTTATTATGTGCACTGGTGGAAATTATCCTGGAGAATAACATTTTTATGTTTGGGGAAGAGCATTATTTATAGAAGGTTGGCGTGGCAATGGGCACTGCCTGTGCCAATAGCTATGCCAGCCTCTCCCTGGTACAATGGGAAACTAACTATGTCCTTGCCAATAATGCATTTTCTGAATCTATTGTATGGTATAAAAGGTTTGTGGATGATATTTTCTTGCTGTGGCATGATGCTGAGGAATGTTTGAAGGAATTTCTAATATATATTAATAATATTACTATGTTTCTTAATTTTACCCACAAATACTCTGAGAGATTTAATTCCTTGATGTGAAAGTCATTAGGGATGCCCTCCATTTGGTCTTCACTACATTATAGAGAAAACCTGTTAGGAAGAATAATGTCCTACATAATGGTAGTATGCACCCAGACACACTAAGCTGAATGTATTGAAAGGACAGATATTCCGTATTATGCGCCTGCACAATGATGACACTATATTACATGGAGCATTGTTATCCCTCAAATGAGAATTTATGGATAGAGGGTACAAAGAGAATGAGATAGATAGACAAATAGACATAGCCTGGAGAGAAAGAGATGGCAGATGTAGACCCTATTACAATAAAGAAGGTGCAGAGGGAACAGGGTCCCATAATAGCAGTGAGATAAGTACATCAAGTAGGAATGATGCAGGCAGTGAAGTACTGAGGATGCCTTTAACTTTTGCTAGCAACGTACACATGGTATGTGATGTTGTAAAGAATAATTGGGACAGTCTTTCCAGCATCAAGGAATTGAGTGGAGTGGTGAGAGAAGGCCCACACTTTACATTTAAAAATAATAGATCCCTGAAAAGACAGCTCTGTTATAAGGCTGCAGGCACCCATAAACACATTCAATCAGATAGACTTGGTACTTATAGATGTAGGAGCTGTACAGCCTGTTCCAACATACATACTGGGAGACAATTTATACATCCACACAAGGGATTTGTAATAGAAACGGATTTCTATGCTGATTGTCACACCAAGAATGTGGTATATTTCAGCTATTGCACAAACTGCTTTGCCCTCTATATAGGCAAGACTAATCGACCTCTAAAAGATAGGATATTAGAACATATGAGAGACATTAGGAATGTAAAAGAGAGCAGTGCATTAGCTATGCATATAGAGAGTGAAGGCCCTACCCATAAGTTTAAGGTCTTGTTGTTGGAGATTGCCCCTATTAATAAGAGGGGGGGGGGTAACTTGAATAATAGTACTGAAGCCCTAGAGCAGAAATGGATACTGACATTTCAAGCTGATAGACCACCTAGTCTTAATAGTAGAGTATCCCTCAAACCCTTCTTAAGAGCTAGGGCCCTTAAACATTAGAACATAGCTTGAATGGTTTATTTTGCAATGTGTGTAATAGTTATGTATTACACTTTATTTATATTTCGCATCCATGATATTCGCTATTCATATCTTCACAGTTTTATATTGGCATTTTATAGTCATTTAGATTTATATATATATATATATATATATATATATACACATATGTAGGTGTTTGAATATTTGTGTATGCTTATTGCCTTTTTCTATATGTTTTTAAATGTTTTTACTAGATATATAAAAATGGTGTTTTTATTGTTACTGTTGCCTTAATGTATGGTACATTCTGTGGATTGGTTACTTTGTAATTGGGAGACCTTTTTAAATGTGATGCTCCTTAGAGGGATTGTTAGTCTGATGAAGTGGAAAGAGTCCGTGAAAGCGCTTGCTACCCTTATTTTTGTCATTAAAGATATCTGCTGTATGTAACCTACGTGTGTTTTTTACTGCAATTAAAGTTAATTATCTATGAAATGAGGGTGCAGTTAGAAACTAAGCCTTAATTAAGTGGTAAAATAAAACATTTCAAAGCTTTACTGCAAAAGCTCACCCATACTCTGCCACAACTTGCTGTGAGGGAAAGGTTCATTTACTTTTGCTTTCTTCTATTTTGTATATTGTGATTTGTTTTCTTTACACCATGTTTTACTTGTATTCTGCTTTTAATTGTATATCAAGACTAGGAAAGAGATCACAGCTGTGTCTCTTGTGAGACACACAACAATTAGAACAAGTCAGTTAAGTTTAATTATCTGTGAACTGAGGTTGCAGCTAGAAACTAAACCTTATTTAATAGGCAAACTAAAACATTCCAGAGCTTTACTGGAAAAGCTCACCCAGACTCTGCCACAACTTGCTATGAGGGAAAGGGTAGTTTGCTTTTGCTTTCTTGTACTTTGTATTACTTTATTGCCTTCTTCTGTTTTGTATATTGTGATTTTTTTTTCTTTACACTGTGTTTTACTTGAATTCTAATTTTAACTGCATAATGAAACTAGGAAAGAGACCACAGCTTTGTCTCTTCTGTGTCTCACAGAAATTAGTACAACTTAATTAAGGAGTCACACTGAAGATAGAAGAGGTAAATTAAGATTAATTATCTATGAAATGAGGGTGCAGTTAGAAACTAAACCTTAATTATGGGGTAAAATAAAATATTTCAAAGCTTTACTTGAAAAGCTCACCCAGACTCTGCCACAACTTGCTATGAGGGAAAGGGTAGTTTGCTTTTGCATTTTTGTTTTTAGTATTACTTTATTGCATTCTATTTTGTATATTGTGACTTGTTTTCTTTACACTGTGTTTTACTTGTATTCTGCTTTAAGCTGCATATTAAAACTAAGAAAGAGACCACAGCTTTGTCTCTTGTTAGTCACACACAAACTTTTTTCCACCCACTCTCCCTGTTGCTGTTGTGTTCTTACACTCAACCATCTTTCTCGTTTCCTGCCCCTTGTGTTAATTTGACCACAAATCTCCTTCCCTCTACCCTTTCATTGGTTGTTGTAAGCACACAATTATCATTTTGTGAAATCACCCCCCTTCAACCATTAAAATTTATTAGCCATCCCACTGTATTCCATTGAACCAGAATTCAAAGTGCCCACCCCCCTTTCAATCTATCTTGCTCTTTTAAAATTAGTAGCTCTCCACTTACACAGCTAAAGCTTAAGTTATCCCCTCTTTTATATCTAACTGCTTAGTGCAAACTGTAGTGCTTAGGATATTAACCCTTTTTTTTTCCATCTTACCTTTAAAATCTGCAACAGCTATTGCAAGACCAGCTATTATTAGAGAGTCCACATTTTGCCTCTCAGTAGTCATCTTGGGATCAGTGCTTCTCTTTATTCCTGTTGAGAGACAGAGCACAGCAACATTATTTGCTGGAGACTGCTGTTTACTGAAAAGCCTACTAACTGCTTCATAGGTGACAGCTTGGAATTTGTACTTATATTCTGCTCCTGGTGAGAGAGTGAGCAGAGTGCATTGAGTCCTAACTGTTTCTGGTTGGGCAGTGAATGTATGTGCTTGATATTCCTGATTGGTCTGTTTACAATTCAAAGTATCTTCCAGGAAAAGGCAACAACAGGCCTTCAGACCCTTCCATCATCTGGGACAAGACTGTGGATCACCAGGCCTGCTTCTTATCATGGGATTGGTGCTAATATTCTGCTTATGGTGAAAGAAGAAGCAAAGAAGCCTTGTATTTCAGCAGAGTGATGCTATGGTAAGACCAGCACTAGTAGTAGCCAGACAGCAGCCATTCATGTGACGCTGATCTTTTCATCATACTTGAAAAGTGAATTCTTTGTTTTCAGTACGTACTGCATGATTTATTTCTGAATTCAGGATCTACTTATTAGTTTCCCCTCAAGTGTTTGGCAGTGTCCTGTATAGGGACAGACACCTTGAGTGACACTTTTTCTGTAAAAGCACTATTGAAATTTCACCAGTACCTAATTGCACACAAGACAACTAGTTTGCAGTAATAAGCACTGTTCCTGAAGCTGCAAACCAGATACTTCTCACATTGCTTTATAGTCTCACTCCAACTGTCTAATCAGTAAAAAAGGGTCTGTTTCCATGGAAATGAACTTTCCCACTATATCTTTACTAACTTGATGGATATGGGCATCCTGAGGCAATGTAGAAATTGTCTCATGTTTACTAACAACCAGTTAATTCTCAAACAGACTGATATGGTATTTGAGAGATGTAGTTACACAGTCCGCGGTGGTGGTGCTGCGGTAGCGATGTCACCTCACAGTAAGATGCTGTCCGGTTTGATTCTCAGCTAGAGCGTCTTCTGCATGGAGACATGCGTGAATGAGCATACCTTTGTTGAAGGTTGTGTGTCAGGGCTGGTAACTCGGCATGTAAAAATCAACTACCAATCATTAGTGGACCGGAGTTCCGCTGTGGCGACTCCTAACCGGGAAAAGCCGAAAGACAAAACAACAAGTCACACAATGTAACTGGACACAAAGCTCTCACATAAATGTACTGCTAATGTCAACAATGTTGTCAGTAGTACACATGCTCCACCCATCACAAAAAATTCAAATCAGACATATAAACCCACATATGCTGAGGCACTTAAATGTAACCTTCCTAAACCCCAAAGATACATACCACACAATTCAACATTCTGGTCATTGTAGACAGACACACCAATGTCCCTCTCACCAGGCTGTAAGGAGAAAGTCATGGTCTGTGGACTAATAGGGGCTTGGATCTGCCAAATTATGCATGCACTCAAATCATTAGATCACAAGTACCAGTATAGCTCAGTCATAACACATGTGGGTGTAAATGACCTCAGATGTACCTCTCTAGACTGCATGAAGGGCAACATCATGGAGCTTTCAGAATATGTGCCCCGGGCTGATATGAGAATAAGAAAAATACCACAGGCAACGAATAAGCCAAAATACACCACAGAATTTATTAGCTTATCGCCTCAGCTATACAGCCCTCAAAGAGTAAAGAAAACCATAAAAAACACCATGGTAATATACAGGTAAAATTAACAAGTCGCACCCAATACTAATTAAATTAAATTACATATTTCCAGTCACAGTCTTTATTTAACCCTAGTGGTTTCAATGTATTGAATTTTAAAATATATGAGGTTTCTTTTCTACGCAGCTTACTTTTTAAGCTGACCAATTCACCCAAAGACACCTCGACTTTCTCCAGAACACAACCCAAATACATTCAGGGCTTGAACTATGAAAGTACAAAAAATGACTGCCTAAAGGGCTGTCTGTCTTAGCATTTTCTATATCTCTTAGGTGCTCTTGAAATCGCACTTTGAAACTTCTACTAGTTTCACCAATGTAATATTTGTTACAACTGCACTTCAAAGCATATATAACCCAACAAGTATTACAACTAAAGTTACATTTTGCAGAAAAACGATGTCCATTAATGTATTTAAAACGATTGACCACATTTTTGCAGACAGAGCATTTATTACAGGGTATAGTACCTTTGGGCATAGGCATTTCTGTACCAAATCCCACAATGGGAAGTTCTAACTGATTATGTACTGCCATGTCCCCTAAATTTCTAGCCCTCTTATAAGAGATCTGCAGCCTATTAGGCAGCAGTCCACTCAATTCCTTGTCCCTGAGTAACATGGGCCAAAATTGATGAACAGTATTCACAACTTTGTCACTAATACCATTAAAAGTAGTGACAAAGTAAATATCATTAGAATTAATTTGATCAATTTTGGCCCATGTTACTCAGGGACAAAGAATTGAGTGGACTGCTGCCTAATAGGCTGCAGATCTCTTATAAGAGGGCTAGAAATTTAGGGGACATGGCAGTACATAATCAGTTAGAACTTCCCATTGTGGGATTTGGTACAGAAATGCCTATGCCCAAAGGTACTATACCCTTTAATAAATGCTCTGTCAGCAAAAATGTGGTCAATTGTTTTAAATACATTAATGAACATCATTTGTCTGTGAAATGTAACTTTAGTTGTAATACTTGTGGGGTTATATATGCTTTGAAGTGCAGTTGTAACAAATAGTACATTGGTGAAACTAGTAGAAATTTCAAAGTGCGATTTCAAGAGCACCTAAGAGATATAAAAAATACTAAGACAGACAGCCCTTTAGGCAGTCATTTTTTGGACTTTCATAGTTCAAGCCCTGAATGTATTTGGGGTTGTGTTCTGGAGAAAGTCGGGGTGTCTTTGGGTGAATTGGTCAGCTTATATAGTAAGTTGCGTAGAAAATAAACCTCATATATTTTAAAATTCAATACATTGGAACCACTAGGGTTAAATAAAGACTGTGACTGGAAATATGTAATTTAATTTAATTAGCAGTGAGTGTGACTTGTTAATTTTATCTGTATATTACCATGGTGTTTATTATGTTTTTTTACTCTTTGAAGGCTGTATAGCCGAGGCGCTAAGCTAATAAATTCTGTGGTGTATTTTGGCTTGTTTGTTGCCTGTGGTATTTTCTGTGGTGTATTTTGGCTTGTTCGTTGCCCGTGGTATTTTCTGTGGTGTATTTTGGCTTGTTCGTTGCCCGTGGTATTTTTCTTTTTATCCTGTGCTTTGTGGTACTACTACTGATATGAGAATAACATTGAGCAACATTTTATCTTCTCCAAGGGTGATGCCACAATACTAACAAAAGATGAATGACTTCAATAATTGGCTTAGTTTCTGGTATCATTCAAAGGGAGTGCAATATTTGTCAGCATGAAAGGAGATGGTCAACAGATCATGCTGTTTTGCCAGGGATGGTCTGCACCTCTCCCCTCTACGCTTTTGTTTTTTAGCTAAAACACTGCCTTCCCACATAGTGCTTTTTCAGGCAATGCCAAACTGAAAGTAGTTCTGACATGCACATTTTTTGAGCTTGTAGCCTGCTCATGTGTTAAAAATATTCTTTATTGCCCACTGTAATTGCTGAATGGTTCAAAAGTGTATTCTCTGCCTGCAGAAAAACAAGATTTTAGAAGTTTTTTATCCGGTTCAATGTATGTTTGATTATCTGAACAGTCTGATTATCCGAACTACCCTTGGTCTGAATTAGTTTGGATAATTGACTCTACTGTATACCTCAAGGCTGGTCAAACAGGACAATGCTCTTGAGCTACTCCATGTTCAAACCACCACAGGCAAAATCTAATACCACTTCCTTGCAAGGTATCAGTCCATCTCTATGACCCAGGAAATCCATACCATGTATTTAAACTTATTGAAACACTCACCATCCAACCCAATACCATATTAATGGGTGACTTTAATCACCCCACTATTAACTGGGAATCCTATATGACACCAGCCTTGCAGACACAGAGATCCCTGGATTTTGTAAATACAAACTCCCTGGATCAGATTGTCAGTAAACCAACCAGGGGTGCAGCCATACTAGATCTGGTCCTCACTAATATAGGAGAGTGCTGCACACCCACTAATCTAATGTTTTCCCTGGTAAGGTCAGACCACAAATGGTATGCTTTGAAGCAAAAATAAAAGCTGGACCACCAGCTAACCTTGGAATATTCAGAATTACTCTAAGGCTAATTTCCAGTTATTAAGTGATAATCTGGTAAAATTTCAAGCCCCCATAAACTACGAAGACACTGCTGCATATACAGAACTGTTCACAGAAATCCTATACAAGCATGTTCTCTTTATGTCTGTTGAGAGATGGAGCACAGCAACATTATTTGCTGGAGACTGCTGTTCACTGAAAAGCCTACTAACTGCTTCATAGGTAACAGCTTGGAATAGAGACACCTGTACCCACCAGGAAGAAGTACAGAATTAACTCAAAAAACAAGCCACCCTGGTAGAATCACAAAAATAATAGGCTGTATAACAGAAGGAAGAAAATCATGGCAAAATTAAGAGATGCTGCACCAAGCAGGATAAAAGCATTCTCGTCAAATTAAATGTGTAACTCAGAGTACAAATAAAGTCTACCAAAGCCATATTTAAGATAAATTTGGCTTCCCAGTTCAAGGACAACAGCAAGGCATTTTTTAGCTATGTCCACAACCTCAAAGGCAATGCACAATTGTGTGTAGATCTGATTATAAATAGAGCCACCTATACTGAGCCAGAAGATATAGCAAACATACTTGCTGACAGATTCAGCTCCAACTTTACCCCGCTCACTCCCTCAACTTTCCCTCAGGAAATACTATCGAATATAACTCTCCCTGATATTATCAGGAAACAGATCCTCAATGCTCTCTCTAAGGCCAAGAACTCTGCATCAATGGGCACAAACAGTATCCCAGGATGCCTTCTAAATAGCATGAGACATGACTCATCAGGCCCACTGTAATTGCTATTTAACTGTAGCCTCCAAGCAGACTTCATGCCTCATGAATGTAGAACAGCAACAGTCACACTTCTGCACAAGGTGAGTCCTCTACACACCCTGGAAACTATAGACCCATAAGTTTCACTAGTCTTATATGCAAAGCCATAGAAAGAATTATCAGGGAAATGATCAATAATGATACTGTAAACCTCTGGACACTAGATCCAACCTACTTTGGTTTCATTAAGGACACAGGGTTTATATTATATGCTCAAGGAGACTTTTCTTCAAACATATAATCATCAACACCTAAAACACGAACGCTCTAAAGCGTGAACGGCCACGTCCGTGACTTTTTTCCTCGGGGAAAAAATTCAGTTGGCCATTATCGGGAATTGTCATTTTCCCCAATGTAGAGCGATCTTGGAGTTGATATATTTAGTTAGGGGGTGGGGGGGGCATAGCCTCCTCATGTCAGGGGGGGGGGGGTTGAAGCCTCCCACTTGATTAGGGTTTTGAAGTTTGTGTTTTTTTGTATGGCCCCATGAATTTTCTCCCGAGGAAAAAAATTGCGGATGTGACCATTTGCCCTTTAGAGCGTTCACTCTGTAGGTGTCAATGATTATATGTTTGAAGTAAAGTGTCTTTGAGCATGTGATACAGGCCCAAGGGCAGGACATGCCTACTCAACCTGGTGGACTTCTTTGAGAGGGTCACCGAAGCAATGGATGAGGACAAAATAATTCACACTGCCTACCCTGACTTGGCCAAGGCATTTAAAACAATACCCAACTCAGGCATTGTTGACAACCTCAAGAGGTTCAGTACAAACCTGCATGTTACCTGGTGAATAGCCAACTGGCTCACAGGACCCAGGAGGTTAAATTGGGGAGGCCACCTCTACAAAGATGCCAATCACAAGTGGACTCCCTCAGAGATTGGTGCTTGGACTGCTCCTTTTTGGCATTTACTTCTCTGAAGTCAAGGCCAATGTCAGTGGTGTCTAGCTGACTAAATTTGCAAATGATTGCAAATTAGGAGCTATCATTGAATCGCACACCGACGTAAATGTTTTCCAGTAAGAGCCAACACAGACAAACAACTGGTGTCAGAGCCATGGACTAAAACTAAATGCCAAGAAATCCATAATAGTATCCTTCGAGAAATCATCCACCCCTGGTAACTATCATATTAATAACACACCCCTTAGAGGTGACCTAGTAGTCAGGGACATAGGGACACACATAGATGGTAATGTAGCCTTTGACCATCACATGTCTACAGCAATTAGGAAATCATTCTATGTTGCACAGCTTATAAACAAAGATATGGCATCTAGATCCAAGGAAGTAATTGTTCCACTGTATTCAGTATTCATCAGACATATAATTGAGTACAATTCCCCCTTTGGTATGCACCTAACCAGCCATATCCAACAAATGGAAAGTCCACAGAGGTTCCTCACCAAAAGAATACAGGGAGTAAGTAAAATGTCCTATGCAGACTACCTCAAGGTCCTAAACCTGTATTCTGTCTCCTACAGGCAGGGAGATATATGCCTGCCATACAGGGCACTGTCAGACACCACTTTGATAGACCTCCTGCATATCATCAAAACAAACAGCACCAGAATTACCCATTCTGAAGACTTAAACCTTGCCTGTGATTTAAATAGGACCTACTGGAGAGACAAGTATGTATCCCAGAGACTACCACATTTCTGGAACAGGCTCCCCATCCATGTGAAGCAGATTTCCTCCCTAACTCAATTCATGAGTAACTTGGGCAATTGGATAGGGAACAGGAAATTCATCCCAAGCTTGGCACCTGTGTCTCTAATGGATATAGACAACCTGTAAATGGATCATCTCCCACGCCTCTGCTTGTAAATATTTTATCTCCCAAGCCCCTGCTTACACT
Source organism: Protopterus annectens (assembly GCF_019279795.1). Lineage (NCBI taxonomy): Eukaryota > Metazoa > Chordata > Ceratodontiformes > Protopteridae > Protopterus > Protopterus annectens. The sequence goes on from NC_056745.1 coordinate 1,292,811,629, forward strand.
TATCAAGGGTACCAGAACTTGTCAAAGATATGGGATGCATGGCTAGGCTTAAAAAGGCCCTTGTGGTCATTAGCCTAGTAAACACCTATGAACCTATGAAGCTCTGTGCTCTTTTCCAGTTGATGGTTTTCAAATGATTTTGAAAGATATGAATTATCAAGGTTTCGAAATGTTAGAGTATCATTGTATACAGCAGGTTCTGTGTTCAAGAATGCCTTTTAGCATGTGCTCAAGAAGAAACGTAGTCGATGCCTGGTTTCTGAGATGAGGTTTGTTCAGAAGTGGAAGGCCAGTATATGTTGTGTAAGAGTTTAAAGTGGAATGCATTGAGCAGTAATATGGCTCTTGCTGTTACAAGAAGCCAATTTCTTGTTTTTAAAGTATAGTGATGTGTTTTGCAGTTGACTAGACTGATAAATCTGAAAATGTTGCTCTCAATAGTTTGCATGAAACCTGCATTTTTAGCTAAGAGGAGGTCAGTTACAGAGTGATAGTATCTCAGTTTGGGTAAATGCCCTTCTGGCCTTAGTAGAGAGACCCTTTGTAGAGTACTTTTGGTTAGGTTTGTACTGATTAAATAACTGATAGAGTACTGAAGTTTGGATTCATCCTGACTGTAAGTAAGAATATAATATTTTAAAATGCATTTGAGTATCTGGTCATAAACAATATTCTCCACAATTTGGGTGATGTGGCAGAGATTAGCATGGTGTAAAGGTTGCTAGCTGTGGGAGGGGTATCTGGCAAGTGAAATAATCTGGGCATGTTTGAAGTTATGTGAAAATAATCTTATTTGTGAGTGAAAGATTGAAAATATGTGCTTCATGCTTACAAAAGGCATGAGTAGCTAATTTCAGAATTTTGGGATGTTTTTTGGGGATGTTAGGGTTATAGCCAGTATTCAGATTTTCAAGTAGCTTTTGAACCTGCAATTTGTTTATACTTTTGACGTAGAAAGGGGGATAGTAGAGAAGCTTATGAAGAGGGGACACTGACAGCCAAGAAAGGTGATTAGAGGGTACAAGCTGAGCAAGTGGAGAGGACTGATGATACTTTCTTTAAGTTGTGTTATCAGTTCCTCAGTCATGCTAGAACTGCTTCTAGTTCTAGGGAATCTCTTTGATGCTATAATGTTTTATAGTCCTTCAAAATTGTTTTGGTTGACCTAAGTATGCATTCTGCAGACCATGAGCATGCTCATCTTTTACAGAGTTCATTTTAATTCTTATTGCATTTTTAACTGCTGATATATTTTGTATTTATGCTCACTTGATAGATTTTTCTCCATTCTACATAGGCCTTGTCTCTACTTTTTATTAGTTACTTAATACTGGGAGCAATCCAAGGGTACAATGTCCCTAAACTCATTTATTCTTATTATTATTATTATTATTGTGATGTATAACTTGTCCTGTATAGGTTTGATCATATTATTGAAAGTGGAGAGTGAAGACATGCATTTATTACACTGATTAAAGGAGTTTTGATTCAATTGTTTGAAATCTGTAGAAAGTAAGTCTATGGATGGGTCAGGAACACTACTGGTTATAATTTGAGGCTTAGTATGATGGCATTTGAAAGACAAAGAAGACTGAATGAGGTAGCGATGATTAATTGAGTTTGGGAGGATCTGATATTAATGCACTTTGTCTAGGATGTTGTTAATAACAAGAATCTGCAAAGTGTATTTTTGAGTTGGATTAGGGTCTGGCACCTTTCAAGATAAGTTAAGTAATTCTGAAAGGAGATGGCTCTGTGTAATGATTAATTGAGTTTGGGAGGATCTGATATTAATGCACTTTGTCTAGGATGTTGTTAATAACAAGAATCTGCAAAGTGTATTTTTGAGTTGGATTAGGGTCTGGCACCTTTCAAGATAAGTTAAGTAATTCTGAAAGGAGATGGCTCTGTGTAATGGATCTCTTATGAGGTTTCTAATCTAGGTTTAATAACCTATTAAGATGAGCTAGTAATGTCTAGAATTTCAATTAATGTTGTTTTTAACAGGGAAAGTAAAGATGGTGCAGGAATACAGACAACAGCTACATGTGTTTTAGTCTGCCTTCTAAGAGTTATTTGTACTATTGACCAGTTAGGTTCACTATCTAAGCAGACAATGCTACGGCAAATTAATGTTAGGGGTAGGTTATTTTCTTCATTGACACGTTGAACATCACCCCATTGCCTTGTCCTTGGCCTGTTATTTCACACACTTTGTACTTGTCAGTTTCTTCCAAGACTCCAAGCCTGCTATACTTTTGGGTTATAAGTATCACATCAGACATATCACTCTAGCCATTTATGTTTAGTTTGTGTTTTTGTGCCACACCCTTAAATTACTCTTCAGACATCTTTGTCCCTCTTAGCCCATGTCTTCAAATGGAAAATGAAAATTTGCAGTTCTTAGCCATCTTTCTTAACCAGATTTGGTGCTTTGTAAACTTTAGACATCAACTTATGTGTTTTCTTTGGCTCATCATAAACTATTCACATTTATGCTGGCACAGGAATATTTTTGGTTCTGCTGACAAAATGTCATATATGCCATGTGCCTTTGCCCCTATCAGATGTAAAACTATGATCTAGTATCCTCATTGCATTTATTCAAGTTACATATTGTCAGTCTTCTGAACTCATATATGCTACTCTGAGTCACAACTGGCTACTCAATATCAGTACCATCCAATTGCAGGGTTAAGGGCTTTAATAGTAGCTTTCACAGTATTGACATAATAATTAACATGCATGTTTTTGACTGTGACTTTCCTTTGACATTATAGGATCTATGTGAGAGAATCATGTTTGCTGTGCTTAGGAGATACAGTGTGGCAGTATTTTAGTCCCTGTTTAGTAGCCTTAAGAATTTAATAGTCGGTTGTTGAAATGTATTTTCACAGAATAACTAGTTTATTAGAAGTTATTGTTTTGGCTTTCTTTTCCTTAGAAATGGAGAAAAGAAGTAGAAAGCTTGCTTCCTGTAATCCTAGCCACCAGCAGGTGATGGATAGGTATATCAAGTTAGATGGAGGAGTTTTGAGTTTCATCTTTTTAGTAACAGCTGGAGGGTGTCTTATTTGGGGAGGAAAGATGTTCTGATCCTGGGGACACTTAACCTGAAGCACAGTTTGGTATGGTTCCTTTCCACAGGATTTTGGTAAAGGAAGCAATGTTTTCTTCACTGCCAGGTAGTGCACAGAACTTTGGGGGCTTGGAGCGTCGTATGGGCTTGACATCTGCATATAATTTAAGCAGGTAAGTGGTAGAGCTTTTTAACTTTTTTGGGGAGGATAGAGTAATTTTTGTCTTGTTTAGATAAAGTGAAAGATGGCATAAAACTAGTTTATACAAACAAATATATAACCCCATAAAACGTGGTTTGTTGAATATTCATTATACACCATTATCAAAACATTGGGCTTTGGGGTACATAGTGGTAATGCATGCGGTTTCTCAGATATCTGCAGTTACAGTAAGGAAAAATTCAAGGAAAGCATTCTTATAGGTGAGTGCTGATATAATTGGTATTTGCAAATTATTATTGGAAGCATTGTTGGGCAAGCCGTTAACAGTGGGAATATTCCTACATGTGTAAATATGGGATGGATGGATGGTAAAATACAGTATAGATTTGTTTATGCATTTTGAGTGAGAGGTTTGAGACTTTAGGGAGTATTAAATTGTTTTGCTGTATTTGTATGATTTCTGTTTTATTTTTAGGCCTTGAATGAAACTCATTGTAATAATAGTGGACATATTGTTGAAGGCTCAGCTTAGGAGTTGGTGCTCTTTCTTGTTACTCAGGTGGGGATTTCTGGAATTCTAGGGATGGTTCTGTTTAGGAAACTTTGTGCATGCATTAATTCTGTTTGGTCAAATACCCTGTTTAATGGGGTCTCCATGCTATTCATTTGAGATAAAGTTTTACTTGCCATTTTTTTGCAGTTTCATTGCTCCAGTTGTGACTGCAGTAAAAAGAAAAGCAGAGGCTCCTGAAGTGTATTTATTGTTGACTTGCTAATTACAATGATGTTGTGATGCAACTGTTAGTAGGATTATGCCATTCGTCCAAGCCAAGTGTTTGCTTTAGCTGAAGATAAGCATGGAAGAAGAAGGCAAGGCTTTCGCTTGAATTGTTAAGCATATCTGCAAATTATTTATTGCTGCAGGGATTTGTAACTACATGCACGTGGGTAGTATTATACCCATTATATGTTTGAGAAGGCAGTTCTGATGTCAGGATGAGAAAATGGCTGATTTAAAAAAATATGCTGGGGGAGAGGTTGTGCATTAGTGGTGGATGCTGCAAGGAAATCTGCTTTGTCAGCAGGAACTAGAAAGCTGTGTACCGTCACAGTTTTTTCAGATTTTCATGATGGTTTAATAGAATTCTGTGGAAACACCAGTCATTTTGTGATTTGAGAATGTAACACATACATACAATAGTTTACCAATCATTTTGTGATTTGAGAATGTAACACATACATACAATAGTTTACCAGTCATTTTGTGATTTGAGAATGTAACACATACATACAATAGTTATTTGTTTATTTCACTGATGCTACACTGAAGAAAAGCCATGAGAAAGTTACCCTCACGCTGGCTTGCTACGTGACTGTATAGGAGACATATATTGCAAAGATGATCAGACCTGGCAGAAATACAATAAGAGAATTAGGAGACTCCTCTTTATGGACATCAGGGTACTCAAGGTGGAGGAGAGCAGTGCATTATTTTGTTGACTGACCACTGTGTAGGGAAAACTTCAGGTAGCATTAAGGCTCTGTGGGAAATCTGTGATCATCTTGCATTGTACTTAGGAGAAGATAAGTTAGAAGACCCATCAAAATTCTTATCATTCTCGATTTAGAAGAAAAGATTCCTAGTAGTTCATTTCAAGTCCCCAAGGACAACCTTAAGTTGTTAAAAGGCAAGATTGGTTGCATCCGCAGTAAGATCAAAGTGAGGTTAGGGTTAGGGGATTTTAAGTCTTCCTCCATATGTTACATTTCGCTTGCAAGTCAATCACACTAGACCCACCATATTTCAAGGGTGGGCATGGAAGCACCATAGAATGAGAGTTATAGTGTGGATCAAAGAATAATCGAGGGTACAGAATCAGTATTTAGTGGAATTTTAAGGATGCCACTTAAGCAGAAGGCTAGACATCTTCACTTGATCTGAACACCAAGATTTCTGGATGAAACAGTTTGTCCCCACCTCGGTAATCCAGTGGTCTCTTAAAGGGTTCTATGATCTTACTCTCTCCAATATGAAGTGGTAAGTTATTCCATGATATCACCAATTTTTGAGTTAAAGTGATGTAATTGTGTCCTCACAGCACCTAAATCAGACTTCATAACCTGATGTCTATATGTAAAACTACAGTTGTAATTTTTATGTCCAAGATAACTTGTAAACAAGTGTAATGAAAGACATTGTAGGCAAATATTAATTTGCCACAGATGTGACAATAATGAATAATAGATAAACTGAGATATTTGTATCTATTATTGTAATTGCAATCTTTGTGAAGCAAACTTCTTTTGGAAAATTTTCACTGTACTCTCTCAAGATTATTTAACTGATCTGTATTATATATACAACAATGTTATTGTACCCTATGATTGGCCTAATACATGTCTTATATAATAAGAGGCATCTCATTTCTTGTGCTAAGATGTTTAAATGTGTCCATTGTGAAACATGGCTTTATCACTTGTCAGTTGAGCATGTATGTCAAAGGAAAGATTAGTGCTTATGGCTATTCCCAGGTCATTATATTTGACTAATTCCTTTAATGGATGTTCTAGTAGGTACGCTGAAGAATGAACTGCAGCCTTTCCAAAATAAATTACATTTCTCATAACTAAAATATATACCTATATTATATCCCAATCACAAATCTGTCTGGTTTGTACTATGAACCTAATCTTACAGCCATTGGCATACTTTTTATTTATAGAACATGTCTTAGATCTAGGAATGGAGGCAAATACAATAATAAATAACAATGGCCTAAGATAAAAGCCTTGTTGAACTCCAAGATGGACAGGAAGAGTGCCAGAACTTATGCCCTGTATGGTTACACACTGGGATCTATTAGTTAGCCATAACATAGTCCATTTTACCAGCAATATATTGATCTTAGCCAGAGAGACCTAGATCCAGGACCTTAGAAATTTGATTATAAAACTTAAGAAGATTGTCAGTGTAGCTATACCCTTTAGAAAGCCGCATTGATCTAGATCCAAAATGGTGATACATGTGTTAATGTTCTTCGGTATTTCAGCAATACATTTTATGAAGCATTTCCCTAGAATGAAAGAGAGGATAACAGATATATAGTTAACATCACTTTTTATTACATTTTTTATTTATTGGTATTATAGCAGATGTTTTCTATGAGCTGAGAATAGTACCGGTTTGCAATAGCTTGTTAAATATTAGGAGTAATGTTGATAGTGACTGATCTTGAAATTTAAGCAACTGTATAAAGGGAATCAAATCAGGGTCCATAGAAGATGTATTCTTTATTTTACTAAAAGATTTTTCTATCATCCCCAAGATATAAGGCAAGCTGAATTGTCAGGAATTACAATGTTAGTAGATAATCTGTCAAAACTAGGGCTAACAGTGAATGCTGTTATGTAGTGCCTGTTGAACAGGTGTGCTGTCATCAAATAATCATGTATTATATTGCCTTCATATTTTATAGCATTTAAAGGCTGATAAAAATGTTTATAATATTAATATGCTTATAAAACCTTTTCTTATTACCAGTATGTTATCAAAATGTATCTTCTCCATTCTAATTTTCCTCTTAAGTAACCTACTGACGTTATTAAAACCTCATATTAGATATTGATGGGCATGTCATGGAAATATTATATTTCTTTTGCTTTTTCTTATGTAGTTTACAAAGATAAAAATTCCACTAGGGTGGAAATATATTTTCATATGAACTATGCTTATAAGTAACTGTGGAATCAATGCTGTTAAGAAGCAAAGCATGTAAAGTGTATCCAAAATGCACTTAGTGATTCAATAAACATGACTACCAATCTGCTAATCTGATTGATTATATTAAAGTCATGTAATTGAGTCTTTCATAATTGTATTTTTATGAACTGTTAACGCAGGAATATGTGTAATGGAAACATCAGTTAGTTTTCATCTGAAAGTCAAAGAGGGTCCTGATTATTAAGTAATCAATAATACTTGGGTTATCAATCAGAACCAGATGAGGGATGTTACTCCCTCTTGGTACTGTCAGTGAAAAGTTGGATTAGTTCTAATCATACTGTGATGTCGACAAATTCTATTTCATAAGTAGATTTTGTAGAAATATTTGCCCAAGTATGATTTCCTATATCATGAATGATAATTCAATAAAGATGCTTACTGTTTAAAAATAAATTAATAAATAAATAAATAAACAAACAAATAACACCAGGGTAATTGAAGTAATCTATTAATATAAAGTATTTCATTAGGAAGCTATGATTTAAACAGGTGAAGTAATTCCAATGTTTAAGTGCATCCATTTTAGGATTATGATAACAAAGAAAAGTTCTACAGGAGTTACTTAATGGATTAAAAACCTGAACAATTATGCAATCTAACTCATTAACTAAGTTCACATGTTAAGATGAAATACTGTTATGAATCCATAATTTTGCTGCCGCACCCCTGGAGCTCTTTTTTTGAGGCATTCATATTTTGTGTAATTTGAAATCTGCAGTGCTTAAGTGTTCCAAGATTTCACAATTGCTATTACTGTGTAGTTATGTTTGGTAACTATAGCAACCAGTTCATCAAACTTGTTGCCTAGAGTTTATGCATTGGAATAAAAACATTTCAAAGTTGCTTCAGATCTTATATATTCTGGGTTGCTACAGGTTGATGTGTTGGATTATCTAAAAAAGTTTTCAGATATTTCTTAATTTTCTGTCCAATGTTGCCTTAACCAACAATTGAAAATGTGGATTTTGGCAAAAAAGTAGTCATACCAGCATGGAGTTAGTATTATTTCACTAAGTATAAGGCTAATAGAAGCTTCTTCATGAATTTCAGTTATTTCCAGAATAGCATTCATCATATTATGTGAAGCTGACTTCAGGTCCCTGGGTCTCAAATGGACTAAGATCAGATTGTAGTGCATCTTTTCATGAATCAATTTTGATATTGTATATTTTACAGCTGATGGCTAGAGCACTCACAAAGATACAGTTCTTGTTAAGGCTACATATGCTTCTTTTTGCAAGCTTAAGCATAGAATCACTCAGGACTAACACTTTTTTAAAAACAGACAAGCTAGATGCACTGTATGCACAATATTTGTATTTCTATAGCCCCCCCCCCATACACATTTTTTTTGTATTTTTTTGTTTTGTGAATTAAATATTCCATCAGCAACAGCAGTATTACTAACATTTCTACTTCTTTTCCTAACCATTGTGCCCATTGTGGCATCATGAGTGCAAGAAGTACAATTGTGCTCAGGATACAAAGCAATTCTGATTTTGCAGATAGTACGTTGTTGCCCGAGACATCATCACGTGATTTGGGAATGCTTACATTGGTCAGTCTGACTGGTGTTTCTCTATGTAAAGTTGTGATATACACTCATACTTTCATATGTTGAGGACTAGACAAAGATGTAGGTTATAGTACTATTATATTTTGGTGTAAGTTTTCACATAAAGCCTCTTTACAATCTGAGATGGGAACCAGTAGCTGTAAACTGCATGTTTCATATGTATCTGAATGTGTGCTATAAAAACATTGTGTGTCCAAGCAGTCGACATTTGAGTATTCATTTCCCTACATGTGTCTCATGCTTGGTCCTCATTAATAGCATTACCATATCGTTTATGGTTCTTCTTGCTGGGATTCAACTTCTTTTCCTTATTTTTCCTTTTTTAGAAAGCTTTGAGTAGGTTATAATGAGTGCCATGTTACTTAGTCCTTTCTTAGCACTACAAGACTTCGTTGACTTTAGGGAACTGGGTTTGTAAGGTGAATTTGCACCCCAACTGTCAGTGTACCAGAAATTAGCAAATTCAGGAATAGTCCAACTGCTGATAAATTATTACAAGAAGATGATGGCTGATCACTTAATTAGTTACCCTCCAAAATATGAAAGACTTCCTTTAATTTAATACAGTTATTGCAGAGAATGATGCCAGGTGATAGGTACTTAATATAAACCCCATAGCAACAACTTTCAGTGAGATATTTGTTTTAAGTAGGTCTTCTAATATGTAAATGTTAAGTGAATCCATTGTGGTTTACAATATATTACAAATCAAGAAATGCTAATACTATAATACTAATTCAGATATATTTTGGTTTGGTCTTAAGTACAAAGAACAACATAGAACTTAATAGTAGAAATATCAAAGCCCAGACGGTAATAGTGAATCCTCACACGATGTCTAGTGTAAGCCAGTAACAATAGGTAAGTTGTTCAAATTTCCTGTTTTAAGGTAAGTACTAAAGTGTATTTTTCAAAGTTAGAGTAGCACTTACATCATACAAGTTTGTCTTACCAGCATTATAAGCAATCCTTCCCCTTGTTGATGATACCATCCCACTGCCCTAACTCATGTCCTTTCATATGCAGATTCTTTTTAAAGAAATTAAGGCTTCTGAATAGTTATTCGGCCTGTCAGTCTACAAAATCATTACATCACCACGAAAATGAAACTAAAACAAAATGGTGAATTCCCAAAGCTTTAGGTTCACAAGTTAAAAGCAAAACTTCCTGAGCCCAGAAATAGGTGCAGCAGAGCAAAATTTTTGCAGATTAACTGTTAAAAGCCAGAAAATTACTTCCACTCATAAACAGATATTTTAAAGAAAAATGTGGGCTTCTGATTAGTTATTCTGCCTGCCGATCTAGAAATGCACTACTCTACCAGGAAAATGAATCTAAAACAAAATGTTGAGCTCCCAAAGGCTTTAACATATATGGGAGAGCTCACAAAATAAAAGCAAAACTTAATGAGCCCAAAAATAGGTGCAGCAGAGGAAAATTGTCACAGAGTAAGTGCTAAAAGCCAGGAAATGGTTTGTTTCTTTGTTTATTCCTGCCAGTTTTATGTAGGGACATGGGGTTGTCAAAGAACACTGCATTATTTGAATGCATATTTGAGTGACCTTGATGTTCATAGGTTCATAGGTAGGTACTAGGCTATCAGCCCAAGGGCCTAAGTAAGTCTAACCAACAAGGTTCCCTGGTTTACGCCTCCCAAGAAAGTAAATTTCCTGTGCCCCTGTAGAGCAGAGCCACAGAAGCGATCCCTGGGGTGTATTTCCTATTTCTCATCCACTCATCAAGATTTTTCTTGAAGCATGCTAAAGAGGAACTTTGCTTGACATAGATGGGTAGCTTGTTCCAGAGTATAGGAAGTCTCTGGGACATGAATATATCCCTCCAGCATGTCCTGTTTATTGTAGTGACAAGCTTTAGGTCCCTAGAGCGTGTAGCTCGGAGGGATTGGGATTTCTTTAGGTGTAGCATGTCTAACAGCTCTGGGGTTAACATAGCTTTATATGTTAGGCAGAGATCTCCTCGGAGTAGGCAATATGTTACTGAGTAAAGCTGGAGTTTTTTGAGACATTTAATGTAAGGCATCTGTTTGAGGCCAGTAATCCTCTTTATGAGGTACTTATGTGGCCTTTCCATCTACTACAGATGTCTTGTGAGGTACATTCCAAAAGGGGAGTTGTACTCTATAATGGGTCTAATGTGTGCCAAGTAGATGGGAACAATGACCTCTTTTTTCCTAGATGAGAACTCTTTTGTGATGACGTGTGCCACATAGAAGGATTTCCTGACTACTGTGGTGATGTGATTATCAAAGGAGAGACTACTGTCCACATGGGTCCCAAGGTCTTTTATCACACATTCAGTGTTAAGTAGACTGCCATTTATGTGGTAGTTCATGGGTACAGAGTTTTTACCAAAGGGGATGACAATGCACTTTTTGGCATTGAGCTTGAGGCCATGCCTCTGACACCAGGCATCTGTCTCAGTGAGGCCCTTCTGCAGGATATCCACATAATTTGGGGACTAGACTATGGCTGCTAGTTTGCAGTCATCTGCAAACTTCATTAGCCAGAGGCCTTCTGTGTTACCCTGTACTTCAGAGAAGTAGATACCAAACAGGAGAGGTCCCAGGACTGAACCCTGTGGTGCTCCACTTGTCACTGGTTTGAAGTCAGATTTGGAGTCTGTAACTTTTACAGTGTGGGTTCTGTCAGTGAGCCAGTTGGCAACCCATCTTGTGATGTAGAGATTTATACCTAATTTAATGAGTTTAGCTATAATTCCAGAATGGAGGATGGTGTTGAAAGCCTTGGCGAGGTCAAGATGGGCTGGAACCACCTTACCCTCGTCTATGGCTTTGGTGACTGCCTCAAAGAAGCAGATCAGGTTCAGAAGGCATGATATGCCTTTCACAAACCCAAACTGGGTGGGGTCCAGAGATTGGAGGTTACCAATGTCTTTGTTTATGAGTTCCATGATGATACATTCCATGGCCTTGCAGACCAGGCTCGTTAGGCTAATAGGGCGATAGTTCCCTGGATCAGTGGTGGTTCCTCCTTTGTGGAGTGGGATAACTGTTGCTGTGTGCCATTCAGTGGGCACAAACCCTGATGTGAGACTATGATTGAACATGGTGTTTAGATGGGGAGCTAGTTCATTCTGAAGGTCGTGTAAAATACAGCCTGGGATGTTTCCCGGTCCCATGGATGCTGTGTTTTTGGTTTTAAATTGTGCAGCTTTTACCTGCATAGATGTGATTACAGGGACTCTACATTCTTCCTGTATAAATATGGTCCCTTTAGATGGTGAGCGGGAGGTAAAGTTAGCACTGAACCTATCTGCCAGGATGTTGGCACTATCAGTTGGTTCTGTAATTTTCATGCCGTTGTGCTGTAACTCAGGGCAGATCTGGGTGTTGCCATTGAAATTCTTGACATAGCTATAGAAGGCTGTATGGTTGCCCTTAGAATTAGTGGCAATTTTGTTTTCTAGCTAGCTTTGGAGGATCTTATAAGGGATCTCAGTTTCTTACTGAGGCTGACCAGGGAGCTCCTCCACTCATGGGATTTTACTCTCTTTTGCAGCAGTTTCTTCCTTCTGTTGTAGAGTTTGTTTATGGCAGGGGACCACCAGATTGGCTTCCTTTTTTTGGAGGATAGTGTCTTGTTTCTGTTTGGGATAGCACGATCCATACACTCCTGTAAGTGCTTATAGAGTGCATTGTGTAGGATTCAGCAGTCGTAACTGTATTGTCCATCTGCATGGGTGTCATGAAGTTCACCACTTCTGTCTTAAGAAGCATGAAGTTGGCTTTGGAGACATTTTTTACCATAGTTTCTTTAATGGTGGGTGAGGGCTGGATGTGGATATCTAGGGTGATTAGCTTATGGTCAGATCTGACCAACGAGGAGTTGATGTCAGGTGTGGAACACCGGTCATTCATGTTGGTAATGACTAGGTCTAGGATATTGTTGCCCCTGGTAGGGGTGTGGATAAGTTGATCCAGGGCATTGGAATTTATGAATTCCAGAAAGCGTTAAGAGAAGGAGTTGGTATAAGAGTAGTTTTCCCAGTTAATGGTGGGGTTGTTGAAATTGCCCATTATTAGGGTGCTTGATTGAACCCTAATATTTTCCAGTATATCAAGAAATGAGGAGTGGGAATCCTGGGGCATGGTGGGGGATCTGTAGCAAGCTACAATTTGGATTGCAGTTTTGCCCAGAGTTAGTTGCACTTGGATAACCTCGGATGCATTATGCTGCGCAACTAGCCTGGAGGTGTGAAAATCCTTAATAAATATGGACACACCTCCACCTTTGGTGTTCTGATCCAGGTTAGATGGCCGAAAAGTGTGGTATGAGTTATAGCATGGTAATGCAGGGGTGCTCTCTAGAGCCTTGAACCAGGAGTGCCTCGAGTGAGTGAGTGCATTTTGAGATTTAGACTTCTAGTATTGAGTAGCATTACCCTCAGTTTTTTCTTGCCTATTCCTGTTTTGGTGGTGAATTTGTCATTTGAACTTTGCTTAAAAAAGGCACTATCAGGGCAGCAAGACCCTTAGCCAGTATCTGGAATCCCCGGGGGTGACAGGTGCAGGCCATATTGGCAAAGCATCGTGGTCTGTCGACTATGTCATCCCAGGCAGACAGATACTGGCTCCCCTAAGAATGACACCAGAAGCTTGGCCAATTGTTGAAGTCAATAATTTTGTCCTTGTACTGCGATATCATTCTGGGTGATGCCAGGATGTTACTCAAGGCTAGGGTCATATCTGCCTGGGCTACAAGATCGGAAAGCTCTTCCATGTTTCTTTTCCTGTAGTCCAGGGAGGTACATCTCAGGTTGCTCACACCAACATGGACAATGACAGAGTCATATTTGTACTTGTTGTGGAGTAAACTGAGTGCGTGGGTTATATGGGGATCCTGGCACCCGACAGGCAGCTGACAGTAACCTTCTCCTTGTCTAGCCTGGTGAGTGGGACATCAGTGTACCTGACTATAGAGTCACCTATGACTAGTGTGTTGGGTACATTGTTTTGCCTTATGGGCTGTGGTTTATTGGCACACTGAGTCTGTGGGCTATGTGTCATTGGGGGTGGAGGTTGCTTGTGTTTCTGCTTTGGAGGTCTCTGTTGCTTGAACAGATTATTACTGAGAGCCTCTGTGAATGTTTTTGTGTTTCTATGTGTGGATTTTGGTGGTGTTGGTTTAGTGGGACTATGTGATGTGTGTGGTGTGGTGCAAGTGTTTACCTTCTCCTCTTGACTGTCAAGTTCAGTCTTGGTTGGAGAGAACTTTACCTCCAGTTTGGCTAGATAAGTGCATCTCTCACAGGTTGCATTGTTGGGTGGTAGGAGTAGAGGGTTGCCTGGGTACATGAGGCAATTGCTATATTGCCCCAAGATGCCCGAATTCATCAGATAGACTGGAGAGAACACTGGGAGCTGACCCTTGGGCATGCCTGTATAAAAAACTACATTCCTCCAGACAAGTGAGGAAAGTGAGTATAAGAGCTGTTTTTCACTAAGCAAGTGAGGAAAGTAAGTACAAAAACTATTTTCCTCTAGGTAAAGAGGAAGGTTGAGTGCTGTAGTAATTTGTAGCTTATTTAGTGCTAACAACAAGTTCTGAACAAGTGCTGAGCACGAATAAGCAAATTTAAGTGCTAAAACTAAGAATCTGTACCTGGATCTTGTGGTACATAGGCTACCTAGTGCTTACCACTCCCACTGATAAGCTAGAATGCTTCCCTCCAACACAGAAAGGCTTGGGGGGGCTCAGAAGCTTACAAACATTCCTGGATACAGCAAATCTGTATCTAGACTAGACTAGTTAAAGGAAAGGTGGGAAACAAATGCAAACATGGGCTTTCAAACCAGAAAGTTGAAAGCGATGGAAAAACTGCCTATACGGCCAATAAACTACAATTTCTGGGCAGAAACCACTGTTGTGGTAGATAGGCTACCTAGTGCTTACCACTCCCACTGACACGCTAGAAGGCTTCCGTCCAACACAGAAAGGCTTGGGGGGCTCAGAAGCTTGCAAACAGTCCTGGATACAGCAAATCTGTATCTGGACTAGACTAGTTACAGGAAAGGTGGGAAACAAGCACAAATGCAGGCTTTTAATCCAGAAAGTTGAGAGAGATGGAAAAACTGCCCAAATGGCCAATAAACTACAATTTCTGGGCCAGAAACCACTCTTGTGGTAGATAGGCTACCTAGTGTTTACCACTCCCACTGATAAGCTGAAAGGCTTCCCTCCAACACAGAAAGGCTTAAGGGGCTTAGAAGCTTGCAAACAGTCCTGGTTACAGCAAATCTGTACCTGGACTAGAGTAGTTGCAGGAAAGGCAGGAAACAAGCTTAGAATTTTTCTTTTGAAAAGTGGGAAGAGAGAAAGGAGAAACAGAAGAGAATTCAAAAGTAAGGACCTAAGTGGCTTGCCCTTCACAAATGTTCTCTCTGTTTAAGATAGAATGAGCTAGTGACACTAGACTGGAATAGAGCTGGGATAGAGCTGAACAGATGGGACTGGTAGGAGTATCTGAAGTCAAAGTATGATTTCACTGTACTTGGTTGAGTGAGCAAATGACATAGACCCAAGAGGAGTGTTCAAACACAAATGTACAGGAGGGGTGGGCAATTCCAAAGCCACCAAGATAAATACCAGAACAAGGACAGGGAGGGCACGTGTGAAACTAACTGCAGAGACAAAGGGAGATGACAGTATTCTATGAAACAATTAAATAGAAAAATAAATAACTACAGAGAGAGACAGACACAATATTCAATGAAACAATTAAATAGACAAAAAAATGAAATGCAGTGCAATCTTTAACACTGCAAGTTTGTACTTAACTCAGCTAGTAATGCAGTTGATTGTAGGTATGTAGCAGAAGCCAAACAACTCAGATATTGAACAGTAATAAATTCAAAGATATGTGACTAACACTTAATAAATATAGAGAAACCCTCTAGGCTAAGAGTTTAACACTGAATATCAATGAAGTGAAACACAATAGCCCCCACTAACTACAGAGACAGAGAGAGACCACAGTATTCTATGAAACAATTAAATAGAAAAATAAATAACCACAGAGAGATTCAGACCACAATATTCAATGAAACAATTAAATAGACAGTAGAAACTTAAGTAAACGCACAAAATGTTTATTATGAAAAATAAGCAGTGTTATCCAAGAGGGTTCCATATTCAGTGTCAGTCAGAGATCTCTTAAGACATTTTCTTTTGCTTTTTTTTTTGCAGCTGACTATATCCGTACCATTTAGGGTTAGAACAGTAGCTGCTAAGGTTAATTCCTGGCAGTTTGCCTTGTTTATAGCTTGGGAGATTTTGTGTTCTTGTACCAGAAGTGCAGTGGAAGCACACCCTATTTTGGAAGGGATGTGGGACATTGGAAGTCTAATGTAGTTTGATTAACAAAAGAGTCTTGAACTCTTAGCATGTTGAGATTATGTGGTGGGATTTTCACTCAGTTTAGAAATGTAAAATTAGAAACATATTAGGATAGTCATCACCCCTGTTTATGTTCATTATTGTGGAATTTAGCATGTATTTTGGCCCCATAGGAGACGTGTACATGATGGGGCACTAAGAAATTAATAGAATGATCATGGGTTCAGCATAGATTCCCACCAGGTGTAATGATCTATGGCAGCTTCTAGGATGAAATTGTTGCCACCCCTGATATAAGCATCACACAGTAGAACTCTCAACTACTCTGCCTTTTCAGTATTGATTATGTTATCCCTTGTCTTCTATAGTGGGTCCTTTTGATTGGGGGAGGTACTTCAGGGCAGTATTAGACCTTTATGCTGTATTATATTGTAGTATGAACAGAATATGTGGTGATGCTGGTCAGTACTTCAAAGACTGACTAGAATGGGATGGGGTCTGACATAGTTTTAAAAAGGCTGCATTGTCCTTGATCTGCCCAGTCCATTAACGTGTTATGCTGAGAAATCTCCAGGGCACTCTACAAGCCTTAGACCTAGTGTTTGTTGACTTGAAAGGGAAGATTATGCAGGATCAATAATTTAACTTAATGCTGTTTCATACCTTGTATTAGACGAGTCTTTTCCTGCAGGGTTTTCTACTTACTTCTTGAAAAATGCTATAGCATCTGATTTGATGAAAAGTGGTTGTTCAGTAGACTTCATAAATAAGGCAGGTAGGTGTGTCGCTAGAGCCTACCAAAGTTACATTTAACAATAAATTAGGATTGACTAGGGATTTCACACTATAGCTGGTTAATTCAAATCCTTGTTTAAGCAGATCTATGATATCAAGTATAGACTGAAAAAAAAAAACAAGGAAAATTATTTTAGTTTTGTTCTTGGCCCAAAGTCAGTAAGGTTAATAGGAGTTCTTATGCCTTCCTTTCCTGGAAGAAGACAATCTGTTAAGTGGTGAGCAACTAGATTTAGTTATCCAGGGTTTTAGATTTGTATGGTACAGCAACAAGACAATATACTAGGATCAGTTGCTGTTAGTGATACAGCTTATGAGAAATACCATACTACTCACCTACGTGTCAGTGGTATTGTCTGGGTGGCCAAAAGAGCTCTCTCAGTTAGTGTTGAACAGTATTTATTGTTTAAAAGCTTTTCACACCCAAAGGGTGAGTACCTTACAATCCCTTGGCATGCAATAATATTTGTACCATAAGTACCCCCAAGGGCATTATTGCATTTATGAAATTTGCATCTGCATTTTTTGTTCTTTGAATTTTACATTTAGTAGTTTATGTTTGGTTATTATATATTTTATAATGTATCTTAATGTACCATTTTACCTAACTGATAGCTGTGCAGGGTTAACTTTTTGATTTTTTTTCCTGAAATGTAAGGGACTCTTCTGTCAAATTGATGTGCACTATTGTGCAGTCTAGTTTATAAACTGGCACTAACACTGCATAATAGCTTAAATGAGACTAACATAAGAGTAGCACAATCTTTCATAAAAAATGCATACTGCTTTCCAGCTAACAAAGCCTCAAAAATATTCACTAGAGTAATAATTTTTGGTGGCAACTCCAAGAACTGAAAGACACATATATGCAAACATTATTCTCACAATGTTTCCAAGATAGTTTAACAGATGATATGCTTATTATAATGTAATAATATTTATAAGGATAATCATTTTGGTAGCAAGTTCCAAGAAGAGAAAACATGCAAGCAGTAATGCTTTCTCCACCACAACCATTTTTCTTATGTTTGTTTAACTGATAACATCATTTTGACTTTATTTCATTGTGCTTTATATCTACTTTAATATATATATATTTTTTATTCATGCATTGTCTTAGCTTTGTGTATTCTTTCTTCAGATTTATCCAATCCATGTGTGAATGTGGGTTCCATGTGACCTGTGAGGGGGTAGTGATCCATGAAGGAATGCGAGTTCCAGGTGGCCTGTGAGACGATAGTGATCCATGAGTGAATGTGAAGTTCAAATGGACTGCAGTGTGATTTTTTCCCATGCATGGAGTAGATTTGATTCAACAGGTAGCTGGTGAGTTTATTAGTCAGTTTTCCTTGCCCATTGTATTGATATATTACTTTATAATATATGTATATGGCTCCCCTACTCTCCCCACACCAGGAGAACATGTCTATCTGTAAGTGAAACTTGCTACTATACAGACACAAACATATGCATGATTGTATGCACCCATACATACATGCGCATACATAGACACACACACACACACACACACACACACACACACACACACACACACACACACACACACAGACACACACACACACACACACACACACACTGTTATCTATCCAGCTAGTTATATGGAGTAAAGAGAAAGAGAAGTAAATATATATAATTATATTTTAATAATATATATATATTATATATATATATATATATATATATATATATATATATATAGACAAACAAACACACACACACACACACACACACACACACACACACACACACACACACACACACATATATATGTGTGTGTGTGTGTGTGTGTGTGTGTGTGTGTGTGTGTGTGTGTGTGTGTGTGTGTGTGCGCGTGTGTGTGTGTGTGTGTGTGTAGATATATATATATATATATATATATATATATATATATATATATATATATATATATATGTATATATAAAAAATGGAGTAATGTAATGTACTGTTGGGGGGGGCATTCCGTAATTCCAGTAGCTTGAGGACTAGGAAAGGTGCAGTATTTTCTTATCCATGACATATAGAACTGTTTTGCTTGGTAAATATGGCAAGTTTAAGGAGTTCTTAGGCGTAATTCAAAACTATGCTAGAAAAGAATAAAGTATATTGACAGTGAAGCAGATGATGGCCCTACAAGAGAGAGTTAGATGGACACTTCTAATGGGTTGTTTGGATGTAGCAGACAGGTGGACATGTCTACAATATGTTTTAATTGGTGATACTGCTATGTTTCCATTAAGAGGTTCAAGGAAAAGTATCTCCCTTCAGCCTAGGAAAGTCATTGGCCTGTATCATATTGAAGATGCTATGTACAATTGGGAGAGCTATGAAAGTGGAAGGGAATTTGCTTGCAATGGTACATGGTTAAGAGCCAGGTTAAACTGTCAATAACCAAAGAGACAGGTGATTCTAGAAAAGAACTGTAATTAATTTTATTAACTCAATGGAGATGAAAATAAGAAAACTAATTAAGACTATTATTGGAAGTATTGTAATGAAAAATATGATATTTATGTACAATATATTACCAATGCACCGATGACTAAAAACACAATGTGATATGCAGATAGTATATATAATGAATTGTTAAAGATGGATGTGGTAACTTCTATTGTTTGTCTGGCTACCTGATGAACTGCTGAATAAAACCACTCTTGTCAGATGACAAAAGGTGTATGGTTATTTGGGTGGGATATAACAAGACAACTGCAGAAGTACTAATGTTTCATTTAAAGAGCAGCATTACATTAACCTATCATTGCAACAGCCGTTAGCTTCCAAAATATAGTAAAGCTTCTAATACAGCACTTTCAACATATTTCTGATAACTACCAGATACTGCTCTAAGTTGGCTTTCTGTTATTTCCAGGAGCACTTAGGTTCAGATTACTGTGATGCAATAGAGAGACTCTGACATCTTGATCCACTACCCCAAGCAGTACAGTAGAGAGACTCTGACATTTTGATTCACTACCCCAAGCAGTGCAGCATAGAGACTCTGACATCTTGATTCACTACCCCAAGCTGAACTTCATCCTTCTACCCTAGCAATGCCATCTTTCCATTAGCTAGGACATCCCCAGATCAGTATCTTGCAATGCAAAGGTACTGAATGGCTAGGATTTCTGCTACACCAGAATGAACTAATGAGATTCTGAAACATTCTTTTGTAATAAGTTTCACTACCTATCACTTGCATATCTTGATCCTACTTGAGAATCTATCAGACCTGCCAAGTCTGGATGAAATTGTGTAGTACCACAGCTCCAACTGTATATGGCTCCCACAGGATCCCCACATTAGGGGAGCAGTTCCATCTGTATGCATGCATGACAGGCAATGTGGTCACCATGCATGTATTTTTCCCATCTGCAGCCTGGGTTGAGTATGTTGGGTCATTGGACAGAGAGGTTCTTCTGTTTATAACACTATTATCTGTGCACATCATCCCACTGAATTGCAGGGATGACTTGCACACTAGCAGTGCATGTTCTCTTTCCTTACCTGCCCCCTATGACCTTCCTCCCTAGAGGAACAGCTCTACCTGTATGCAAAACGTGTTACTCCATGCAGTCTGTCTTTACACTATGTATTTCCTGCAGTACAAAGTCTTTCTTACAGATAGAGCTTTTGTTCACCAAAACAGCCTATGACATCAATGGACAACTATATTGCTTAAGAATTGTACATTGATGGCATAAGCCAATGTACAACTCCACAAAGTTTTGGCACCGTAAGACTAATTCCTTTTGTAATTTAGTGTAGAGCGCTTCCAGTCATCATTAGCATGCACTGACTAGAAATGGAGGAGCTCATGGTTTTTGACTTGGACAGGGAACAACTGCTTGACACAATGTGTAACTCAACACATAAGTCCTTAGAGTCTGGCCCTTAACTTTATCACTGGAGTTCTATGAGCCAATCATATCTCACCATTAGATTCATCTTTAGCCAGTCAGCATTTCAGATTCCTAATGCTGGAATCTGGTGTATCTGCAGCAGGTTCTACTTATAAATCAATATAGGTTAGCCATTCTGAATTCTAGGAAACCCTTCAGAGAAATTTTCATCAAATTATGCATTTGTTCAATGCAAGCAGTGACAATTACTGAGTGTCATCTCTGGGCAAAGGACGTGGCTAACATATGAGGAGTGGCTTTCTCAAATCAAACAAAGCACTGTTGCATTTGCAAGTAAAGGTTTGCATGAAATATTATTTGTAGATGGGTATACAAAAACTGTCCCATATAATGTTTCAACAAAATGTCAAACCATTTCATATATTTAGTCCTGTACAGGTAAGGACTAAAACTGTGGCAAAGTGGTCAGCTGTGTATATGTACGAGTGCATGTGTGCGTATGTGTATGTGTCTGTGTGTGTGTGCGTGCTTGCATGTGTGTGTGTGTGTGTGAGGGGGGCACAACTTAATAAAAAAGGGGAACATACTAGTATTTAAGGGGTTAGGCATATCTTTGTTACACAGGAAAGGTATACAGTTAATCCCATTCTTACATAAGAATGCCAATTTCAGTTAATGACTATATATACTGAAATAAAATAATACTGCATTTTTCCAATATTTTTAAACAACAATTTTATCCTTACTTTTTATAGGACAGCACATCCTATTTCTTTTCTGTAATGCTAAAAAAAAAAACCACTTTTCTTAAGTACGGTTCTAAAAGTAGACACGCTTAATTTAAAATATATTCATAAAGGATCGTGTGTAGGTGGATCTTTGGAGTGCTATACTGTAGTTAGAACAGGTATAAATAGAACAAAACTAAAATAAAACATTTTAAAATAAGGTGATAAGTATCAGAATAGTTATAAATGAAAATTAATTTTCATTTTAGCTTGTCCCTACATTTCATATGCATGACTGTATTGCCGCATTATATCCCAATGTTATCACATTAAAAAGGGCTTAAAACATTTCAGCATCCTGTTGTCATATTATGCTATTTGAAGGTTAATGACAAGAAACCAACTAAACCTTGTGAGCCTTCTAGGGGAAAAGCTGACTTCAATGTGTTTTTAAAAATTAGGAAAGTATATATGGAAAAGGGGGATTTTAATGAAAAGTAGAGATTTCTTGAATTAGTCTTATTTGATAAGAACTGTAAGATACTCGGAGGAACAACTTTATCAATGAAGGTATGACTATATATTTTGCAAAATATTGACCAAGAATAAAACAACTCACTTTTCTACAATTAGATGAAATCCCAGACACTAATCAATTTACCAAATGTTGCCTCTATGCATGTATTTTGTAGCACTAAAATACCATTTATTAATTTATCACAGTTTTTAAACAACTGACCCTCTAATTGAGACACTGTCAAAAGCATAAAAAAGAATGTATTTTATTTCAGACCAGTTCACCAACAATGAAAATCAGAGTTAATGAGAGAAAAATAAATGAAGGATTAACAATTTTTTTAAGAGTATAGCATCAGGCATCCATGCCATTGTATACAGTTGTGCAAGTCTTTCAACACACAGCTGTTTGCTATGCTAAATCCATACATTCTCAACCCCTTTTCTTATTTTGCAGTGACAATCTTCTTGAGCCAAGGTTTACACCACTGGGTGGCTAGCCCTGCCACAATAGTTCATTTGTACCACTCACTCTCACCTATGGCCAGTTTACAATGTCCAGTCCACATACTGCAGGTCTTTGGAATGTTGGAGGAAACCAGAACACCCAGAGGAAACCCACATGACTGCAGGGAGGACATGCAGACTCCACACAGAAGGCACCCCAGCGATGAATCAGTCTGGAGAGCCTCTTGCTGGCAATTGACAACACTAACCACTGCACTACTGTGGCTACCCTTCTTTGCTATGCTAAATAATTTACCTAAATATCATAAATATCATATTGGGTCCACTGAGTAGGCAACTTGTTTAGATACGATTTGATATAGTTTAAACTAATAAGACGAATGTAGTGTTCAGATAGATTGTCCTACTCATGCATTACTGCAAACTGAGTGTGTGCAAATATGCTGCAGACTGATGCATGTACTGCATGAAACCACAGATTCTATACATATTTTACCCTCAGTTCACTGAACGTGACTTTGTATTACTGTCATGAACCATGGCTTTCTGTGAAATATGAGGCTATGAAGTTTAACATGCTGGTTAGATAAACCAATGTTTTGTAACCAGGAATTACACTCCAAGAATGCTATAAACTTAAGGTTATTTTTGTCTCTAATATGCAGTTATGTTGGGTTCATTACATTGATTAACTGTATACCTTTCTTTGGAATATTTCTCCCCTTATTCTTCTGTCAGTCCAGAAAATAAACAAACTATACCATTCCAGTCTGTCCACCAATAGCTGTATAAAATATTAACAAACATACAAAAAAAAATTACTAAACATAAATATGAATTGCACAACAGGTAGCACAATATGTACCACACTCACCTTTGATGCAGAATATTGTTTGGTCTATTTCCACACCAAATAGATGGATTGCTGGCATTGTAGTGCAGTATGGGGGGGGGGGGGAGTGGTGCATTCCTGAGTGTGTTGTCCTTTGGATGAGACCATAAACAGAAGCCCCATCTGCCTGAGAAAGTAGTAGCTCAGGTGGATGTAAAAAAGCCCATAGCACCTATTGAAAAGAAATGCAATATTCCCTGATGCCCTGGACAAATTTCTCCTAGTTGTATAAATACCACCTTGGGTCTAACCTGAAAAGAGGCTAATGGAACTAACATGGTCAACAAAGCAGAAATAAAAAAACGCGTCTCTTCTTTACATTCACCATCTTAGTTTCCTCTCTTGTAAACACTCAACACTTTGCTCTTAGATGGTCACTAGAACCAGCTGGAATTTCCTACATATCTTATTCCTTTTCTCTGTACTGGGAAATTAGTCCAAACAAAGTATAGCCTGCTCATTTTCCTATTTACTTCATTTTACCTCAGTATACGTTACTGACATAGCTGACATATGTACCTTCACATTCTTTGCCATGTCAGTGAAAAAAACATGTTTCCATTCTGTTCTTATCATTTCATTCCTGCTATGCTATTTATTCCTTAAAGACCACTATAACTACATGCTAAAAGACAGTTATACCAGCAAAATATCTTCCGTAATTCTATTATTTTACTACCATTATTTGTATATTATCTTAAACATCATCCCACATGTATTACCAGCAAAAAATAAACCCCCAGAATTATACTACCAGAGCTCTTCAGACCGACTAACTCTCTACAAAAACAATGTAGTACTACACATTTCTACGAGAATATCATGAGCAAACTATATCTAACTATTCTTGCAGGGAATATACATCAACACCCAAGCACCCCACATCCATTACGCAAATATTTCTCAAATCCAAGCCCTCAGCACTTTAAATAATATCACCCAAACTATTGCACAGATTCATAAACATGACTTAAAAATGATCCTGTTAAACATCAACAGAATAAGCAATAAATGTTCAGCTCTAGCACCTTGAGTAAACAATGAACAGCCATGAATTCTAGTACTAACAGAGACTTGGTAGACACATTCATTCTGCACCTCAACCTACATTACGTTAAACTATGTAATACATGCTGATATCAGGCCTCTTAAAAGGACTGGATGAAGAGTAATTATCTTTATTAGATATAATACAAGTCTGACCATATAGGAAGTCTCTCTGGGAAACTTATCTACAATACTGCCCTCCAGATGGATTAGAACCAAGATCATTTAGGCAGATAAACAAATGAACATGTATGCAGTTTACATACATATATACGCTTCAGCTACAAAAGCAAAAGACATAATGCATTAGATATTCTCTCATGATATCTGAAAAAAGATGATTGTTTATTTATTTATTTTTTATTTTATTTTACATTTGTTAACCGGGATAGTCCAGCTGGATACATGTCCATTTTCAGTGGAGGCCCGGGGAGAAAAGGTCCAAAGAGACAATTTTTACAGTACATAAGGACACCAAGCAACACTCCAAAGAGACAATTTTTACAGTACATTAAGACACACTTGGGTACATATCTCATCTAGATCCATAAGGGTATATAGTTATTGACACTTATAGGTATAAGCAACAGATACTAATAGGTATAGTCTACAGACAGATACATTTAACAATAGTCATTAAACAGTTTTATGTTTTTCAGACAAACACTGTTATGTGTATGTTATCAAACCTTTGATGTGGTGTACATTTATATGCAAGTAACAGATAGGACTCTAGTTTAGGACAATGGTTACGATAGTAATGGTGTGGATCTGGCATTAGTCTGGAATTGAACAGGGACATAGCCATTTGTTGTTGAGGTAGTTGTAGACAGCTTTTTTAAATGTAGGTAGTGAGATAATCAGGGATAAGGATGTAGGCAGGGAGTTCCAGATTTTGGCCACATAAGAAGAGTAAAGGGAGTCTCCAGCATGGTTGTTGGTTCTAGTAACAGTTAACAGTAATTTGTCAGTTGAGCGGAGTTGCCTAGGACAGGAGTATTGTTGGACAATGTTAGTTAGTGAGGGTGATATATTTTGTTGATGGAGTATCTTGTGAGCAGTAACCAGCTGATTATAAATAAGTAAGTTAGGTAGTTCCATCCAGCCCAATTGCTTTAGGTTTAGGCAGTGATGTGTTCTGTAGGAGCTGTTGTTAGCAAATTTAGCTATTTGATTGTAGAAGGTTGTCATTTTGTTGATTTCTGTCTCAGATAAGTTAATCAGGATGGGTGAGGCATACAGTAGTGTTGTGAGAAGGTGTGTGCGTGCTACAGTAGTTCTAGCATTATGATTCAGGAATGCTTTATGTTTGTAAAGGCTACCTAGCTTTTTGTTAGTATTTTTAATGGCCAGATTGATGTGTGCATCAAATTTGAGCTTGTTGTCAATAGTAATACCTAGTAGTTTTGTCTGGGTTTCAGGTGATATGGGAGTACCATTATTAGAGTGGATAGTAAAGGTGCAGGTGGGGGCAGTAGTGGTTGAGGGATGAAATAATAGTAGCTTGGTTTTTTTGGGGTTGAGTATCAGGCCATTATCAGTGAGCCATGTTTCCACTGAGTGAAAGTTATCCTGTGTCTTTTTGTGGAGGTCTTGTAAAGTGGGGGCATTACATATTATAGTTGAATCATCTGCATATTGAATAAGGCTTGAACCTTTTGCAACTGAGTGAAGATTAATGTAAAGATTGAGAACAGCAGGGGGCCTAGTATAGATCCTTGAGGTACTCCGAGTGTTACCGGTAGGAGTGGAGACAAGTTATTAATCCATAGTACTGCCTGTTGTGTATTGTAGAGGTAGTTTTTAAATGAGGAGACTGATAAGTTATCTAATCCTAGGTTTATTAGATGGGAGATTAGTTTTTCATGGTTAACCATATCAAATGCCTTTGATAGGTCTAGGAAGAGGGCTAAAGAAAGCTTACCATTATTCCTGTTGTGGTTAATGGTATCTATGAATGCTAGCAGGGCTGTGGTTGTGCTGTGCCCTGGCCAAAAAACATGCTGTGTATGAGATATGAGTTCTTGATCAATAAGATGTGTCATTAATTGATGGCGAACACATTTTTCTAGTATTTTAGCAAGTGGGGATAATATTGCTATTGGTCTGTAGTTTGATATGTCAAAAGAATTACCTCCTTTGTGTAGGGGTATGATATAGGCAGTTTTCCAGATCAATGGTACTGAACCTTCTGAGATGGATCTGTTTATTAGGATTGAGACTGGTTTTGCTATTTCGTTAGCTGCTAGTTTTAGGAATTCATTGGGGAGGGAATCAGCTCCTAGTGTAGTTGGTTTTAGTTGGGATAGTAGTTTTCTTATATAAGAGGTTGAAGTGGGTTGTAGCTTAAATGTGGGGCAGTTGTTAGGTTTGGGAGGGGCACTTGTAGTATTTGAATAGGTTTGGTTTTGGGCAAGGGCAAGTACAGTCTCAAAAAATAAAAAATGAGATAAATGATTCAGCTATATTTTCTTTTGTTAGGCCTGTTGTTGGAGGTGGAGTAGTGATTTTTCCAGGGTGTAGTAACCTATTTAAGCCTGCCCAGAATTTTTTTGGATTGTTTGAGTGTTGGGTTTGATGGGTGATAAAGTAATTTCTTTTTTCTTGCATAACTAGTTTCTTAGTAAGATTTCTTAACTGTTGGTATATTTGCTGTGTTGCTGGGTTTTTGTTGGACCTCCAGGCTGTCCAGGCATTATTCCTTTCTTTTATTTTTTGCCTTGTTTCCCTTGATAGCCGTGGAACTGTTTTAGATCTAATTCTGGTAGTTCTTGGAGGGGCATGCCTGTTTAGTATCTCTAGGAAGGTAGAGTTGAAGTGTTTGATAGCTTCGTCTAGGGGTAGATAATACAGTTGTGACCAGTTGTAGAGCTGTAGGTCTTGTAAGAAGTTTGGTAAGTTAAAGTGTTTTTTGTTTCTTATTGTTTGAAGTATAGGGGTTTGGGGGTGGTGGGAGTTATATTTGAGTAGAAAGGTAGTTTGATGATCACTTAGTGAGTCAGGAAGGGTACCTGCTAAATATGAGCAAGGTATTTTGTTTAGTAGAATCCAATCTAAAAGGGATTCTCTATTACTGTTTCTGTCGATTCTAGTGGATTCTTTGATTAGTTGAGAGAAGTTAAGTAAGTTGATATGATTAGTGGGAGTCTGGGAAGAGCATGTTAGCCAGTCAATATTAAAGTCCCCTAACAGAAAAGTTTCTTGTGGCATGGTTTGTGATAGCCATTGGAGTAGATTTTCCATGATGGGATATTATTGCCTGGGGGGATATAGCCTGTAACTAAGTTGATAGTTTTGTTGTTACCTATTTTGAGCTTAGTTAGTAGTATTTCTGCCTTGTCCAGAGGGGTAAAGTCAACTCAGTTTTAGCTATGGATAATGTGTTTTTATAAAGTAGAGCAATGCCTCCACCTTTCTTCTTTTGTCTATCTTGACGAAGGATACTGTATCCAGGTGGTAGTAACTCTGTATCCTTGGTGATTGGTTTTAGCCATGTTTCTGTTAAACTGATTATATCTGGGAGATACTGTGAGATTACAGCATGAAGCTCGTGTATCTTTTGTTCCACTTCAATAAGCACACAACACTGAATGACATTTGACGACCTTTATTAAACTTCCATAAACAGGATTGTTAGCCAATAATAAATTTCAGCCAAAAACATGATGCAGGTGATAATAACATCCATAGAAGGAAAACATAAAATAACCATAAGGGCAGTGTAACCAACTCACCCTTGATAAGCAGCATCTCCCACTTGCTCACTTGTCTTTCCACTAACAAGGCAGCATTAACCCAGTCAATTTCAATTTATTGAATTAATCCACCATCCAAATAAGCAGCTCAGCTTATCCAACAAAGCAGCCGCTCACTTTCCTTCGCAACTTATTGAAATGCACATCCACCACTAGAGGGGGAACAGAAGAAGGCAAAGCTGCCCCTCTTGTTCGCCCTCCGCCTTCCCAAACTTAAATAACCACAAACCCACTAATAAAAAGGAGGAAGGAGGGAGGGAGGGTAGCAAGTTCAAGCCAAAAATGTAACTCCTACCTCAGTTACAATTGACAAAACCCTCTAGGCCCCGCCCTACTCTTACCTCATTTCCTCCTAAAAATTCCCTCCATCCCAATTAACCCTATCCTCCCCTTATTCCCTTAATTCCTGATAACCTATGTATCTAGCCCCACTTGAAGGTGTCCCAGGACAAAACAGTCTGTTCCAAACCTCATTTGTCCTGTTCCACTTCAATAAGCACACAACATCGAATGACATTTGACTACCTTTATTAAACTTCCATAAACATGATTGTTAGGCAATAATAAATATCAACCAAAAACATGACACAGGTGATAATAACACCCATGGAAGAAAAACATAAAATAACCATAAGGGCAGTGTAACCAACTCACCCTAGATAACCAGTGTCCCGCACTTGCTCACTTATCTTTGCACTAACAAAGCAGCATTAACCCACTCACTTTCAATTTATTGAATTACTCCACCATCCAAATAAGCAGCTCACCTTATCCAACAGTGCAACCACTCACTTTCCTTCCCAACTTATTGAAATGGACATCCACCACTAAATGGGGAACAGAAGAGGGCAAGCCTGCCCCTCTTCTCTGCCCACCAGCCTGACCAGGCTGTTCCCCCTCCCTCCGACCACTTCCAGCAACCTAACCACCAGTTAGGCACTAGGTCAAACATCATTCAGTGTACCCATCTTGCCTAACCCAGCTAGATCCAAATCATTACCTCCTGACCCTAAACATAACTCACAAAAAAAAAAAAAATCCGAGTACCTAAAACTGAAAACAAACCACTGACCCCTTGGCTGTGCTAAGGTAGCAAACCATAACCTCATTACCTAACATAACTACTACTATGATGTAATTAAACCATACCACATGATCAGAGGAAGCCTCACAATGATACCAAAAGCCTTACCAGCCGCTGGACCCACTACTAAGCCCACCACCATCGAAGCCATGCCGAGGCAACTGTATACCACCATGCCACATTGCAATCCCATAGTACCTCCCAATGAAACATTTTTTTTTAAATATAATACCCCTCTTAAAATCTCTTCTAAATTTCATTTAATAAAATCCTAACAGCACACCAACTACCCATTATAAACAATAAGACACTTAAAATACCATCATGGCCAGTAGCAATATGACCTCAAAGCATCACCATCATGGCTGGTATCGTCCACAACAAACCAAACCAGGCAAAACTAACTCAACACAATATACCAACAAACTAGAGAATGCCCAATACCATGAGATCACAGAAAGTCCATGACACTATTACCATCCAGGATGTAGTGAATAAACCCAACTCAGTCTCTCCTGAAACTGCAGCAACTCAAAGCTGAATCATCCTATCAAACCCTCACATCTAAATTACAAGCCTAACTGACTTAATGCAACCCGCTAATTCCCTGCCCCTGATGTCTACCACACTATCTGACCCCTTCCAAAGAAGACCCCCCCACTACCCCTAAAACAGTGTAAAATTCAACCTTGGCACTCCCCGCACAAGATCAAACCAAACATTCCCGTGTGACAGCAGGTAAGAAAAAAACATAACAAACCAAACAACTCCATATTCAGCTGCACTGCTGGCAATCCATGACCTTTCATACTGCTCTGTCAACTGAATCCTCATCACCATCTACTCTCGCCTGTCGAGTCTACATTTCTTCAATCCCCCAAGCAATACCAACTCTGAATGTCCCCATCTGCACTCAGTGATCTGTAAAAGAAAAGACTATAAGTATTCCAATTTCTTAATGACCATTAAGCACCAGCAGAGGCATATCTCATTCATCATCTTCCTAAAATGCAGACACTTCCATATGCAGCAACCCCCCTGAAAATTAAGATGTCCTAGCAAGATCCCCATAGAATAACCTCCCAACACACACATAGTAACGTTACAACACATACCCATACGAAATAAAACATTGCATAACAAGTCTTATTCAATAAATAAAATTATCACTCTTCTACAATGAAAGAGTTCTCAACAAAATAACAACTAAACAAAGAAAATTAAAGCCATCCCCACTCCTGCTACCACATACTGTCATCTCATGACCGCCATTTCCCAAACCAACCCCCTCAACAAAAACATCTCCCACATGCCCCTAATCGTCCTTCCTGATATCCCACAAACCATAAACCAGCCCCTAATTATGCTCCCTAACCGAACACCTCCTGTCACATTCATAAAAAACTGCTAATCCCCCTGAACAAACCTGTCTTCGCCTCATCCAAAGGCACTGCAATGGTAAACAATGTACCCACTTGTTAACCCTCACCTGAAAAGACCCAAACAACCAAACCCCCACAAGTATGCTCTGACCCACTCCTCCTGTCACACACTCACATACCTGCAATACCCATCAAACCCTCCTACTTGAAAGCCATACATATAACATGGCTACTCCTATTAGTCCCAGGAAATAAATAATGAATAAACTGACTAAATGCCTTTCATACACCTTGTAGTACTGCATAGCTGACAAAGGTCCCAGCTCCTCCAACCCACAATGCTCCAGCCACTCCACCTACTTGAAAGTCATACATATGCTCCAACACCTATTGCTATCAGCCCAATGCATAAGTCAAATGCTGCACATGAGGGTCCAATTTGTCACCGCTTTGAAACAAACCACAAATACACCCCACATTCCTCAGATCACCCAGTAAACCAAATGCCATAGATGCTGCATGTAGCACTTGGCTAGCTTGTGAAAGTCCTAGAGCCAGTAACATTGTAACTTTCTATGGTTCTATGATTGTTGTGATTCCACCCCACATCTGGGAACCCAATAATCCCCCTAAACAATCTCCAACCCTATTTTATTATGCCCCCAACATACCTACTCATTTTCCTCCACACTACCCCAAGTTACCAACTCTGACATGCCTTAATGAGCACCAAATAAAATGGACTACCTACGACATCATTGTGCACACTCCAGCACCCAAAACATCCATCCCAACAGAATCTCTTACCTTTCAAAGCAACTTCCTTCAGGCCACTGACTGTTGCTCACTCTGCACTCTCCCATCTGTTGTCTCACTGGTACATCGACTGCACCAGCCTCCATCTCCTTTTGCCCACTTGCTTCTGGTCACCGACTGATGCCCACGCAACACTTCCCCACCTGCAAAAGAAAGAAACTGTAAATTCTCAGCACACATATAACCAAAACATCTTATTGACAACCTAAGCGCTGCCAGGGGCATACCCTGTTCATTGACTGCACCACCACTACACTGACCCCCAGTCCCTCAGCCCCAAGACAACGCAACCTTGTCACCTTCACCCTTATGCTTTGTCCTATAACCCAACATGCCCACAGTACCGACAGTTAAGATGCCCTGCACCATAAATGAAATACATTTACCGCATCCGGAGGAAATATGAATTCCCTACCCCCTCCTAAACTACCCTTTCTTTACCTCCTTTATTTTTTTTTTATTAAATATATAGTCATATAGGTGAGTAGCATACTTTAACCCTTCTGTGACCCTCCTAGCGGGCGTTGCTAATAAGCCCTTAGCATTGTGTGTTTCAACTCATACCCTATTTGCGCCACTCTATGATGTCTGATATTCTTCATTTAGATATGAAAGGTTAACAATTATGTAACCAGCAAAGAATTGGTCACCAAAACTCTTCCCCCTCACCTACAGTAGCTACTGTACCTCTCCACCTCCTACCCACACCTCTGAACCTCTTACGGCCAGAAAGCCAACAAAATCAGTGTTGGTACCTTACATATACAAATAACTGATAAAATACTTTCCATGTGTATATCTCTTACAAAACCACTCTGCTGACATATTTACTATAATCACCAAAATCCCCCATCTGGCTTCCCACTCCTTCACCATCTCCTTGTAAGAGTTATCATCTCAAGACTCACATGTATAGCCCAGCTGTGCTTCCTCTACACCCCACCACTTGCCACCAACCTCCTACAAATTTAAAATACTGGTAAAATCATTAGCTTGCTTTGGCCTGCCTTCCCCCAATGGATCTGAAACTTATACACTTAATTAACTCTGGAAATCAAGTGCTGAACAATAACCAACTAAAGAACAGCGAGCTCCCAAAATGTTATAACATATGCTAACAAGTTCAATGCCAATCCTTCACCTCAAAAAAAAAGCCTGGGAAAATATCCAAAGTTTTGATACCACCAGATCCAAAACTGATGGTCTGTCATCAAGTAGGGGTGAAAGCTGTCAATCTTTGTTTGATAATATCTTTAAAAGCATGAAGTCTTTAAGAGCAAGTGTTTGGCATACCATGCTATTTAAAGCTTACATTCAAAAAGGTATTACGCCAAGGGGTTTAAGGGTTTGGATGAAACCACTAGTGGGCCAACCCAACGAAACATTGTTTACTACCTGGGCTAATAAGCAACAAAATTCCTCATTGGACTTTGTTAAAGCTATATATGCTCTTCATAAACAGAGAGTGGAAACTTTGATTTCTGAGATTTCTCAAATTTGTCAGGAGGCCAAACAATTTGAACACAAATCTTCATATAGGGAATGCCTTAAGAAACTTAGTGGGGACGTGTTGTCTTTTGAAAAGGAGCTGAAGGATTGTAACATACGCAAATTCAATAGATATTCTAATGATTACAGTCAGGGCCGTCCCTTTGAACCAAAGAAAAATGTTAAATTCTTTAGAAATAATGAGTTTATCCCCAGAAACAAAAGGAAGAGGAAATCTATTCTTAAAAGAAAAAATAGTGATGCTTCGGAGGATGATTTTTCATCTCATACTGATATTGAAACAGATATTTCCCAAACATTACCAGCACATATGCACTGTCCTTCTATAGATGGCTCAGTGGGTTTAGATAAGATCCCTTTAGGGGCAGTAGGAAATGGGGGAGGACGTAAACATAACTCTAGGGTCCAGTTCAGGTTTAACATTGGAGAAGATGCTACAAATATTGGAACCCAAAAAAAGGTCAAACAATGTCATAAATATCTCTTCTGTGGCTTTAACTGCTGTTGAATAAGATCTACTGAATAAAGGGTTGAATTTT
Source organism: Protopterus annectens (assembly GCF_019279795.1). Taxonomy (NCBI): domain Eukaryota; kingdom Metazoa; phylum Chordata; order Ceratodontiformes; family Protopteridae; genus Protopterus; species Protopterus annectens. The sequence continues at coordinate 1,292,845,016 of NC_056745.1, forward strand.
ATACCCGGCTTTATGGTTTCTGAAAGTGATTTTATACAAGATCTGTTGTCCTTTTGTCGATTACTAAACCTTAAGGTATTCTTCAAAGATTCTGATTATGTTGACGGGTTCCAAGAGACTGGATTTAAATTTCATCCCTCATCTTTCATACCACCAATGAATAAACATGTTGAAATTTTTCAGAAATGTATATTTAAAGAGCTACACTTCGATTTGGGCTTTACTAAGGGAGTGCTTTCCAACAATTTAAATCTACATGAGAGGGAGGCACTCAGCTCACTTAGAAATAGGAAAGATTTAGTTATCATACAGACCGATAAGGGGGGATCTATTGTGGTCATGGATTGGATTATGTATGAGGCTGAATCCAATAGACAGCTTAGTGACAGGAGATTCTATATGATCATGACCATTGATCCCACTGCACGTGTTAAAACACAAATTGATGATTTTTTGGATTTGGCCATCGGTGAGGGTGTAATTGATGAGAAAACATGTTTTCATCTTAAGGTTAAGGAGCCAGCTTCACAATTTCTTTATTTGTTGCCCAAAGTGCATAAAAATCTTCATAACCCACCCGGGCGACCAATTGTTTCAGGTAGGGGGGTCATTAACGGAGCCCATTTCTGTATATCTTACAAAGTATATTAAACTCTTTTGCAAGCTGTTAGGGCTAGAATTAAAGATGCTACAGAATTTCTAAATATCATTGCTGATGTACATTTGAAAGATGAATGGTTGCTTTGCACTTTGGATGTTACATCGCTTTATACTAGCATTCCTCACTGGGCAGGGCTGTTGGCATTGGACTTTTGGCTTACTGAGCTGAAGTTATACAGTCCTGGCTTCAATACTTTCCTTCTTTCTTTAACTGAGCATGTGCTGACAAAAAATGTCTTTCTCTTCAATGGTAAATGTTATTTACAAATGAGGGGTAGTGCAATGGGGGCTTCTTTTGCCCCCATATATGCAGACCTCTTCTTGGGATATATTGAACATTTCATGATCTATGTTAGAAGCCATAACATTTTCATTGAGGAGATTGACATTTGGAGAAGATTCCTGGATGACTGCTGGATGGTGTGGAAATATGATGTTACATACTTGGGAGAATTTGTGCAATACTTAAATGAAAATAAATGGGGTATCCACTTCATAGTTAATTTTGATAGGAAATGTATTTCCTTTTTGGATGTGACAATTAACAAACAAGATGATGGTACCCTTCAGAGCACAGTATATAGAAAGCTATTTCATTCTAACTCCCTTCTACATGCATCCAGTTGTCATCCAGGACATCTTGTTAAGAATATTCCTAAATTCCAATATATGAGGATTAGACGCATATGCTCTAAGGAAGTGGATTTTGTTCAATTTAATGATGATTTAACTAGGAGGTGTATGGAATGGGGATATCTGGCCATTGGATATTAGGTAAGATGCCCAGAGAGGATTTACTTAGTTATCACAGCCATAAGTCCAACAGTGGATCTAAAATTAGATTCACAACTACATTTGGTAGGAACACTAAACAGTTGACTAATCTAGCCCAGCTACATTGGGACATGTTGTTATCTGATGAGTATTTGGGGCAAATACTAGACAATAGGTGTGCCTTTTCCTTTCGTAGGGGTGTCACTTTAGGTGGACACTTCAGCTTTTATAAAAGACATCCTTTTTCCAATGAGAAGATTCAGCGCACATTGGATGGCACTAGATTTTTTGGATGTTTCCCTTGTGAACATTGCAGTTTTTGTAGATTTGTTCTCAAAACTAAGGAATTTTCTGCTAAAAACACTAAAAGTGTTTTTGAAATTCAAACGTTTGCCAATTGTAGTAGTAACTGGGTAGGGTATCTGGTTGTTTGCCATTGCTCTGCTTTTTATATTGGACAAACGTCCAGATCTCTCAAACTGCATATTTCGGAACATTTAAGTAATATAAGAAATAAAGTTGTTACCGATGCACTTTATAAACATACTCTGGTTCACAATATGGCTAAATTTAATTTTACTGTTATTGATAAGGTTGGTAGCCCTAAATTTAATAAAATTAATTGGCATGAATTTTTAAATAAAAAAAAAAAAGCATGGATAATTAGATTGGGTGGGTTATTCCCCCTGGTCTGAAAGAACATCTGTAAAGATATATGTTTGGTGTTCTATATTGTGGGTGAAAAACACTGTGTATAGTTACATATACATTTTATTATTAGGTATGTTCATTTTTGATTTGGGATTTTTGGAACAGTTGGGTGGTTAAGTGATGGAGAGTTTGTATTGGTGATGAGGGTGACTGCTTTTATATATAAATGAACATCATTGGTTGCTTGATGACATTGATAAACACTTTTGGGCAGAAACCAGTCTGTGTGGTAAGATTTAGGAGGTTTTGGGCCTTCTAAATATGTATCAACATATATTAGATTGATTAAGGACAAGAATAAGACTTCATAAAGTCTTGGAATCTCTGTATAGTGCTGGCTGTCTTAATTTTTGTGTTTCCTGATTTTTGGCCTTTGCACTTGCCGTCTGTGTGAAGCTACGTGTTTGATTTGTTCAAAATACCCAGTGTCCCTACTGACCAAAATATTTTCAAGCAACAGACTTTTGTAACTGAACAGAATGTATTTTTATGTGAACCAGCATCCAGAAAGCCACAAGATCATACCACCACCAATGAAAAATATAGCCCATAAGACTCTTTTACCTTAATACCAAGGAAACAGTTAGCTGAAGTGTATGATTTCACTTAGTCAAAGGACCAATTTAGCTGCAATGTAAATGCAATTTCCTTATCCTAAATCGCTTTAAATGGCTTCCTGCCTGATTAAAATCTTTTTTTTTTTTTGCACAATGCTACTAAATATCCAGCCTCTACTCTCACCACTTAAGGCCCCACCCAACTCTGACCCGATTGCCTACATGCACTCCCGCTAAGTGGGAGAGTATTGCAAATGGGCATTATGTGACTGCTATACCTCTCAACCTCATAGAGCAAGAAATCTGACCACACCATAAACAATGAGGTCAAAAGGACAAAATAGAGCCAATCTTTAAATATGCTCTTACAATACTTAGAAAGTTAATGGTGCAACAAGTTATGCATTAGCATACATTTGAAAGCCTGAATCTCTGATGTTTGTCATTATCTCCTGACTTAAATCCTTAGCCATTTGACACTCCCTAATCCGCCAACCTCAATTTTATGAGGAACAGACCTAAAATATAAAGCAAGTCTGAACCTTCTGCAAAAATCTGTATTATTGAGAAGGTATGAAGAACCACGAGCCGATGTGAAGCCTGACTGTGCATGCGCAGCCATGAACAGCCGTTCCTAAGCCCGTGAGCAAACCTTCAACACTCACACTGCATCACAATTACCGTGTGACAGCAGGAGGCTGCTGGAGTGTTGGCAATTGCCATAACGTCCACCGAATTATCACCAATGTTGTAGAACCCTGCAGAATAACCCAAATCACTGAACAAGATGCCCTCGGAAAGCCACAGTGCAACAGTTCATAATTGTTACAAGTCCATGAATATCAGCATGCATATCTGTCTGGACTGCAAGCATTGATGTGTCATTGACTCATGAATCCCAGAAAATTCATGCCAAGTGCAGGTGCCTGGATGGCCTGAAGTGCACAAGGGGTGCAAAAGGCAATCACCATTACAAGTGAGACTTAAAAGGCTATTGCTATCAGAAGTGAAACCTGGCTTTACTGCCATTCATTTACTCACTTGCAGGTTTTTTTTTTTTTTGTAATATATCTCCAATCCCAAAAGGGCAGGTCAATTCCTTAGATACTGAGCCCATCACTACTGCTTCAACTCAAACAGTCAACCTGATCAGACACACACTCAATCAACCAGACCATCATTCCACCAACAAAGTACTCAGCACATGAATCAGTCCATAACACGTAATGATCTTCCAGCCATCATGGTCATCACACGCATGAAATGAAATACAGGACACATTCCGCGGACATCTGTACTTAACTGGCCAGCCACCAACTACAAATCTCATCATGAATGAGTGAATCTCTCCCTACCTCAAAGACCTAGAGTCCATGAAACAGCAAGCAGTATAGACCTTGAAACACTACACTGAGCCGCAGTTCTGACGCAACTACCCCACCAATGAAAAGAAGCCTGGAAACTCAATTAACAAGCCCACAGCAAGGCAAATATTGGTAGTAAGGAACTTGAAATCTATGACCGTCACATGCTCAGCTGACAAAAAAAAAAATAAATCACCATACCACTACCACCAACCTTTATAATAATCTGTACAGTTGACAGGAAACAGCCTTAAACATGGCCCAAATAATACTAAACCAATGACTGCTTTGTCCTTAATTTCTCCGCCCTCCACGCCACCCTAACGAATGCTTTGTTTAGAGAAGCATAGAAGAAAAAATAAAAAGAGAAAAAGGGAGGGGGGGGCCTGATCATGCTAAACAAGCCAAGAGATAAAGACATGCCATTTACCCTAAGCTTCCCCTCTGCCATCTAAGAATTCAAACGTTTAGAGCATGTAGTTTAAATCCTACCAGGCAACCTCCATACCAGTACTGCCCATCACTACTTCTCTATTCTCCTTTCCCCTTCTCCCCCCCCCCTTTTTTTATTTTAACATCAGAAGGTCCTTCACGAGCCAAACTACCTCCACACTTCCCCCACATACCCATTAAACTCCACAAAAACAAACCAAGGGAGGTGGAGAGAAACAAAAACACAGTACTCACCGGCTCCACGCACCCAATTATTAAACCAAGGCCTTCCTGATCACTGGAGTATCTACCGGTTGTCATGGACGTAAGTCTGTATTATAGCAAGTTCACGCCAAAAATGTGACTCCTACCTCAGTTACACTTGACAAAACGTACTAAGCCCCTCCATACCCTTACCTCATTTCCTCCCAAAAACATCCCTCAATCCCAATTAACCCTATCCTCCCCTTATTCTCTTAATTCCTGATAACCTATGTATCTAGCCCCACTTGAAGGTGTCCCAGGAGAAAATGGTCTGTTCCAAACCTCATTTATACTAGATGACTTCAACATGAATGCAAAGGATAAATACATATCTCAGCTTATAAAATGTTTCATTCAGAAAAGGTTACAACAACTTGCAAGAAATGTAACAAAACCTAACCTCATATCTAAAAAAGAAAAAAAATGTCAATGAATACCATAATTGCTAATTAGAATTTAGATCCAAATCAGTTAATAACTTCAAATAAGCACAGTGCTCACTTCCCAGTTATCTGTACCTGGTCTCTTAAAACATAAAGATTATTACTACATATAGTTATTGGCAGGTCACTTTTTGAATCCAGGAAAGCAGAGCTCCTCAGTTAATGTATTTTACACCATAAACTGCTGTCCTTTATATATTCTATACAAAGTCAAACACATCATAATACAGATTTTGCCTATTCCACAAATAAACTTCCATTAATTCAGAACTATCTGTTTCCTGTAACAGTAAGGAGACTTAAAGGGGCGTCAATGCCCATGGTTGTCAACCAATCCAAACCAATTACTAAAACAAAGACTGTCAGAAATAGTGGAAAGCTAATCACACTAATGACAAACTACATTAAACCATCCTCCGCCTTGGAAAGATTTCCACATTGACAACAGATGATTCCAATGCAACATAAGGAACATGTTAAAGAAATAAACAACAAACTTTAATTACAAATCCTAGACACTTCTAGCAAGCCATCAAAGAGCTATCTGATCACATCACTGATAAAATACCCTTTGGTACTAACCCAAAAAATGCAAATTTCACCACAGTTTATAAACACTTTCTGATCTCTTCCATAAACTCCAAGCAAATAACATAACTAATGCACTCACTTTCAAAAGTAATGTCAGATTTTCTACAAAATAGTATCCTATAGCAAGGCATGGCCCAGAATTCCATTTTAGAAAAATTTCAGACAGGCTATACAAGAAAAAATAGACAAAAAGAGATATGTAATTGAGCACACACCATCCAGATCATAAGAATGGCCTCACAAAAAAAAATTGCCAAATGGCTTTTACTTTTGTCACTAACATCTGCAATCATCCCAATTCAGATGAAAAATGCTATTACTTTGGTCCTACTTGAAGCAATGGCCTCTAAATTTGTCAAGAACTACAGACTGATTGCTAATCTTTATTATTTATTTATTTATTTATTTTGGGGGGGGCATCAGCAAGAATACATTTCTTAATAAAGAGGCAGTGTATATATTAAAGTTTGATACTTTGTTTCCAAAGGGTATGAATGTTGATTTTAATTGGCATGTATTACTTTATTATTATTATTTTAAGTGTTTGATGGTATTACCTGATGACTTTATTATTTAATTGCTTATTTATCAGCGTATATAAACCAAGTGTGTGATGTGAAGTAACTGTGTACTCCAAGAAGGCAGTGTATGTAGAGAGGAATACATTTTATTCATTAGGTTCCTGGTCTTTGTTCTTCGTTGTGTTTATAGTCTTTGTTTTGCTGCTTTGCTGTTGTTTTTGCTGCTTGATTGCTAACCTTTACCCACTCACAAAACCCTTTGAAAACATTATTTACAAGAAAATTGAAGAACACATTAAGAATTATGAACTTCTATGTAATAAACTGCATGGCTTCTATAAGGACTTTAGCACCACCGCTGACCTATATGCAGTCAATATCATTACCTATAACAACACAAATGGAAATAAATGAACTGCAGGAACATTCATATATATGATTCAGGACCTTTGAGATCATTAACCATGAATTACTCTTACATAAACTAGTTAGATTTCAGTTTATTGAAAACACTATACTGCTTGCTAATGCTGACATATAAGATTATATTGCAATAATCTGTGAAGGTCCCAAGGTTCTCTTCTGGAACCCCTCCTTTTCTCACTTTTCCTAAATGATCTCACTTATGATCTCCCTTCTTTTGAACACGTGCTTTACACAGATGACATACTCATGCTATTCTCATTAAAATCCTTAAGTCAACCAATACTATAAGTGCAGGAAAACTCTAACAAACTACCCAAGTGGACAGACTTTAATGAATAGCCCAGAAATACCTGAAAGTCGGAAATTATGATTTTTGAAATTCATCCGGCTGTTGCTAAATTATACCCTGTCAATATTGAGTATTTGTATAAATCCCCTATAGTTAGCCAATCTGTAAAAATACCTTGGCCTTATACTAAATCCTAACCTAAATTTAAACAACTTTAAACAACACAATGAAAAACAAAAACTACTGATAAGGCGTTAAATGAACTAAAGCTCTATGAATTTCACATCTTTTTTCACCAATGAATATGAAAGTAGCAGACTTATTATGTAGAATAACACACAAAACAAGTAAATATCAAGAAGTTAATTTCATTATTAATGAATAAGGCCATATAAAAACTATAAAAAAGTTATTTGTCTTTGCATGTGATAGCATTCATTGGCTTAGTATGAGCAGCATGTAGGGAGCATAGCCTGAACAGCAGTCATGTAGAGCAAGCAAGGGGTACAAATATAATGCAATATTCATAATCACAAGGAATATAACTGCAGAAAGGAGATGCCCATTCCAATACCAGTAGCGTGACTGTGCTAGACAATCATGATTGCAATGACATTTGCATGAAGAAATACGATTTTTAAAGCACATGAAGTATGTACTTTGAGGTATAAGACAGCATTCAAGTCCATAAGTTTATGGACATTTAACTATAAAGACAGTAACAGAAAGAATAGCCAAAAAGTTATACTGTGCCATACCTGAACACTCATATGCTAGCCTCAGATGCTGCAATAGGAACTGAAGCACCTGGGCACCCACTCATGCATTATTGTTTCTCCACACAGCTCTTCAAACTGTGTCTGCTGTACACTCTTCTATGTAGGGATGTATAGTTGGATATGATCTGCATAGACCCAGATATTAGATGAACTGTGCCCTTTGTGTCACTCTACAGGATTATCAGGCAGCAGACACTGTCCAATGACTCTGCTGTAATTCCTCTAGAAAGAACTTTTGTCAAAAGATTATGTAGGAAATTGTTATATACATTCACCCACAAATACCCTAATAGCAGATTAGAAGAATTTTGGAGTCCAAGTTTCTGACCCCCAAGTAATGTGTTGTAGCCCACACACACACATACACACACACACACACACACACACACACACACACACACACACACACACACACACACACACGCGCGCGCGCGCACGCAGACACATGCACACACACACACACACACACATATAGATATATATATATATATATGTATGAGTGTGTTTAAGATGTTCACGTTAGAAAGGCAGACTTTTCCATTATTTCTTTTTTGAACAAATCATTGGATCATATAGCCACCCCTCAGGAAATGCCCTCAACAATAAATCTCCAAACTGTCACTATGGAACAGGTCCTCAATGCACTCTTCAAAGCTAAGAACACCACATTGATGTAATTGAGGTAATATCCCAGGATGCCTCTTTAATAGCTTGAAACACAGTATATGTTTACTTAAAGTCAATGGTACTTTATAAAGAAATGTCCTTATGTGTTCAAGTAGCTTTTCTGATGAGAATATACCATACCTCTCTCTGTACATATTTTTGCAGAATATTCAGATTTGCGCCTCATATTTTCATCTATTTCTTACAAAATTGTGGTGTTCTGGCAAATCATTGGCAAGTCTTTTAGGGTTAAAGTCAGAGAATGATAACAGGCATTTGAGTTTCAGACTTCATATCCTTCAGAAAATTTGTACTGATGCAAAAAAGTAAAACACAACTACATAACAAGGTCTTAGAGTCAAATTCTTTCATTTTTTAACTGGATAAGTCATGTACATTTCAAACGTCTACATTGGCAAGTTGGTGAACCAAAGCCACATGAGGAAGCTAAAAAAGAGATAGCAACACAGTACAGGTAGATTGCTTTAGAACTGCTGCTACCTCAGTTTAACATAAAGGCCTGTACCCTATTGTAGTACAGTGTAGAGAATCTATCTGATTTTATTGTTATTCTTACAGCTTTCAAAGACATGCATCTGGAACATTTCTCCCCGGGCCTCCGCTGAAAACAGGCTCTGTGGAACCTAGTCAGACTTTCCCGGTCAACAAAATGATAAATAAATAAAAAAAAAAACAGCTGTTAGAGAGAAACAATAGGAGGGAAATCCTTTCAAGTGACATTGACCAGGATTGATTTGTAAAAGGAACTGGAGAAGGGCATCAAGCATGTTGCAGTGTTTGATGATGTGCTAATAGCATAACAGATAATAACTTTAATAGCATAGCACAGTATGCACCCAAGCTCACTGTCAGCCAAGCATTTTGCAACCACATAAGAAAGGTAAAAGAGATGAGAACTAGCCAGTGTCCACACCTCTAACAGAGGTTGGTAATGCAGCTGGCCACCTGTGAAAAAGAACAGTGGCCATAAAAAGTCTAAACTGGGGCCAAAGCTGTCAAGAGGGTTTGGAATTCTTCTGGAAGGAGCTGCCTCGGGAGAAGAAATGATTGATGGCAATGAGTCTGCCGAGACACAATTATCAGAAAGTGCTGGATTCCAATTAGAAGGAGAATTAGGGAGGATTACAAGATAGCTAAAGCAGGCAGAGCTGTAAGACTAAAATTTACAAAATTTCAGGGACATATCCAAAGGGGTTATTAATCCACAATGGTTGATGAAGATTGTATTTTGGAAAAAAAATCCAGTACTACATTGGAATTATAGATTTCCACAAAGACAAGAAACATATATAGCTATGAAAAATGAATGCTTAGCAAGTACCAAACATCCATGTATTGCACAATATTCATAGTATAAATCCTTAAGGTTGTTATACAAATACAGTGTGCAAAATAACAAGCTTCTTGCATAGATTATGGGATTGCAGTCATATAATGTGGTAATCAAGTATTATAGCAGTGCTTCCAATAATGCAAATGAGATAGACTTTCTAGATGAGAAAATGAGAAACATGACCTAAAATACATAAGTTTACCTCAAGATTCATTTCCTGAGGGATTCCAATGAAAATTCATTCGACTCAAGGAAGGAAGGAGACGTGTGGCAAAGTTGTGATAGACTGGGAAAACCTGACTGTTGCAAGAAATGTTAACTAGCTCTGTTAGAGCTGAATCAGAATGACAGAATATATAAACAAGTAAAATTGTAGAAGCAAAATAAGCTGCATTTTCATTGCATTTTTGTGAAATAAAATATGTGAAGGAAAATGAGTAGAATTGCATATAATTTGCACCTGCCAGTGTAAAAATATAGTACAGTTTATAAATAGTATTAATCCTTGTTACACAGATATGTGTACTCATGAAAAGTCTACTGCTTAAAGATGCTGACTATCTCATATTATGATAATGCTTTATTTGGACAGTATCTTGCTGAGACTGTCCCCCCACTGCTTTGAAAGTATCTAAATGTATAAGCCAGAAGGCATTTTTCTAAACTCTAAACTAAAGCTAAAAACAGTTAGGACACAAATTACATTTTACAAGATGAAGATAGTTCTAGTTTAGATATTGAATAAACTTCTTACTGTTTTACTATTTTATTTTCAGTTCCTCATGAAAATTATATATGGTCTTCTTTATTCACTTATTCATTTACCTGTTTTTCTATATACAGTTTGATGACCCCTCTGGGTAAATGACCATTTTCAGAATGGACCAAGTATACCAAAACAAATGTTCAGTAATAGAATACATTAGCAAATACTGAGGCATTGAACATAATATCAGAATAAACATTTGAAAAACAAAAGTATAAAATTAAGTATAAATTATGTACATACCAAGTATAAAATTATGGCTGTAGAAAATACATTCAAGTAGTAATATTCATGAATTAACATACATTTAAAATAGTGGAGAAACAGAAAAAAATCTGTTATGTATAAATAGGACAGCACACAGGATACACACAGAAATAAATGCTGGGGCTATATACATGGCTACCTTAACTATAATTATTGAATAAGGTGCCTGGATAATATTTGATTGGACTATAGTGAATGTACATAGAGTTGTGGAAGTAATTCAATATATGGCAATTGAAGTGGATGAAACAGAGAAGGTATAATAACAGGTTAATGAGGAAAACATAATGAAGAAAAAAGTTGTTGACCGAAAAAGTAGTAAGGTTGGTACTGAGTTGAAAGGGATAAATAAGGGTGGTATATTGTTACATGTGAGGTTGTCAGTGAAAGTTGGTCTGATAAGGAGAAGGGTAAATAAAGGGAAAATATGTACAGTAATAAATATATGAGGAAATATTTTGAGTTTAGATACATAACAATTAGTGTTTGGTAAGACTTGGATTTTGCATTACTGGTTTGTTTAACTTTGCAATTGTGATGAATAATTGCTGAGCAGGACTTAGATTTGGCACCATTAGGCATTTAGTCTGAGAGATGTTGTTAGTTATATTTAGGTAATTCCACATTTAGAATATGTTTGTATACTTATTGGTAAAGAAAATGTTCAACTTATTTCAGGGAAAGAATTTTATAAATGAGGTTTGGCTACAAACAAATTTGTGCAGGAACATCTTCAGAAGGGGGTTAGAATATATTAGTGGGATTTAAGACGGGGGGTGAAAGGGTTAAATGAGTGGATGGATGATTGGGAGAAAATGAGGTAAGGGTGGGGATGGGCTTAAGGGGTTTAGGCAAGTGTAGCTGGGTAAGGAATCACATTTTGGCGTGGACTTGCTAAGACAATTTTCGTCCGAGATGACCTTTGGGGGTTTTGGATAACAGATAGCCTTGGGTTGTTAGTGGTGGGTTGGTAATGATAGGTTGGCGGTTTATTCATATTTTTTTTTTGTGTGTGTTACAATGGCGTTGATGGGGTAGCTGCTCATTGTTGAAAGTTGTGCTTTGTTCCTTGAGTTGGAACATTTCTTGCTGCCTGCTGGGATGCATATCGATTTAGTTCTGCAGGTTTTATGTAGGAAATGAGGGAGGAAATAATTGATTAGTTTGGGCAAGGCATGCTGAATGCCCATTGGATTATGTTCATACCTTGGGGGTTTCTATCACCCCTGCTGCCCGGTTTGCTTTTTGTGCTTGCTTTGGTTGTTTTCATTGGTGGGTTGAGGTTGTTCTTTTCCTCTCTTCTTGGTTTGTGGTTCCTCCATACATTGGGTTTGTGGGGTTCTGTTTGCAGCTTTGTGGACTCTTTCTTTCACCACTTGCTACTGGGGTTTTGGTTGGTGCCTATTCTGGTGAACACATCAGTGGCTTTTAGTTGTCACTGTGCATTTCACAGGTGTTGGAGCAACCGCGCTCACCGGGTCATGCACGTTCGCAGTCGTCTGGAGGGGGTTGACAAATATGTATGTATGTATGTCTTGATGGTGGATAGGGGTTGGGATTTTGGGCGCTATAGAAGGCAAAGCTTGGGATGCGTTTCCTTTCTATTAATTGGCATGATCTTTTGGTATGCCTCTGTGCTTCATCTTGCGCCATTGTTGTAGTGAAGGGAGGGGGGTGCTTGGTATGTCTTTGCTCGTTTGTGATAGTTACTCTTTTGGTAGCAATACTTCTCATGCTTTGATGGACACTTTCCTGTTTGAAGGGATTTTCTGGTGATGTGCGGACTTCTTTTGGAGTATGCATGACAGAGTATTGTGTAGTGTCCGTTCTTGATAAGGAGAGAGCTCCTAATTTATTTTAGTGTGGGAAGATGAGGCTTTGGAGTGCTGTTGGTTTGGTTGTAGGTGGGTTTTTGGGGGTTGCCTGTTACTGGTTTAGCTCAAGGGGACTTTAAAGGAATGAGCAACTTTTATATGTACAGCAGTATGGATGTTTTGCAGGCTTGTGAATAGGCATTCATTGCTGCGCATGTGCAGCTGTGGAGTTATAAGTAATTTTGACACATTCTTTAGAGACAGTACTATGATGCAATTTGCCCCTAGAATTATAATTGTTAATAGCTGCTTGTTTTTCTGACAATGGTCTTGGTAAGATTCTGATGAAATAAAACTATCGGCAGCAGTGTATAGTTTAGTGAAATACATACTTATTTGGCAGTTACTTTGTGTACTAGCTTTGGTTAGCACTGTAATTGCAGATATCAGTAGCTACTTAAGGATAACTGTTGCATTATCCACTCGGTTACTGGTATGTGTGGTGACTGTACATCAGCAGTTGTCTCTCCTCCATTCTTGGACTGCACAGAAGATAACAGAATTGTTATGGGTGTGGTAGGTGGGGGGTGGCTTTCTGGGTTGTGGGAGTAGTATTTCAGTGTCCCTATTTTGGGGGCCATTGTCACTATTTTTGTTTTGGCCATAAAAGGGTTTTCTTCTTGCTCGGTGGTGGTGTTGTAGGGGATCGGATTTATTGCTGCATTTATTGTTTTGGCTTGGGGAGGTGTGACTGAGTGTCTGTGCTTCATGGGTTGCGAGTCACCCACTAGGAATGTTTAGCAGTAACGCATGCATTGTGTAGCATAGTTGGCCATTGGGGGAAGGTTATGGCAGACATGGTTCTCGGCCCGGGAAAGCGACATTCTTAAGTTCCATCAGTGCTACATCTTGGCATTTGTTTTGATCAGGTTTCTGTTTCTCTTTGTTAAGAGGTGGTAGTTTATATGGTATGGTTGCTTTAGACTGCCAGTTGGTATGGACCTTGACAATTTCTCAGTTTAGTGCCTTGATTCACTGTTTAATTGTGAATTATGCCTTGTCAACTCCAGTGATTTCAACCCTTGTGGGGGTTTGTATGCGGCGCATGTGAGGAGTGTTGAGAGTGGCTCATATTTTACATTTGTGTTGGTGCACAAACTAACCCCCCCCCCCAAAAAAAACTGTGTTTTACCCACAACACATTTCTCATTAAAGAGTTGTCAATTCTAATGCAGTCTTGTGTTTTATTGGCTTTCCTGGTGTCTCTGGGCTGTTTTCTTGGGGTGATGATGAGGAACACGTGATGGCTTTCATTCCTGCTGTGGTTGTATAGTGAGTCACATTGGGGGGGGTGTTACTGGTATGGTGCAGATGCACTTTACTCTCATGTTTAGGGGTAGAGCAGGGTTACCGTGTGTTTGTAATTGCTCTGCTGCTTATTGTACTAACAACACATAACTGCTATGAACTAACTTGGGCAATTAAAAATGATTTGCTTAATTTGTTTCAGGATCTTTAATTTGTATTGAATTTACTGTATAAGTGTGTTCTCTCTCTGGTGGTTTTGGCTATCTGAAGAACACACCTTATCTGTTATCAATTCTTTGCTTGGTTTGCCATGTTTTGAGCATAGATGGATAACATATTCCCAGCTAATAACTACATTTTTTTTTTTGGTGGATCTACTTGGCATACATGTTTTATTTTGGGGCAGCCTGGGAGCATTGAACTGTTATCAAACCTACTCTGCATTGTATATTAGGCAAAGAGGAGGAGGAATTCAAACTCAGGATGGGCAGAATGTCCTGGCACCATACTGGGGTTAGGTAGACCTTTTCAAGGGGTGGGAAGAGACATATGCCTACAATGTCTGTGTCTTTGACTAATAGTTCATTTGTCTTGTGGTTTTGTATTACAAACTGCAGTTAGGGGCAACTTATTGGCTAGTCATGGGAGTTGACAGTTGGAAAAGATGGAGATCTTTGAGTTAGAACTCCTACCCTTTGGAAACTGATGTTAATAAAACACTGGTCCGATTACCTTTTACTTTGAATAACACTAATTTAAATGGGGGACAAAGAAAGAAGAAATGGAGAAAGGTACAGGATAAGGGAAGTAATTTTGGTCCGTTGCCCTCACTTTTATTTATGGCTTTGTCCAGATGTTTGGCTCTGAAGGGAGAGGGTGTGCTCACATGCTGGACTTTGCTATGGTGTCCCCAGACTGGTCAGCTACTTTAAAGCTGGAGGTAAGGGAGGTGATTTTAGTGAGATTGCGTATGCCATATAGATGAAAGGTGAGCCTCCCATATCTTAATTAGGGATGGACTGCTTATTCCTTTCCCCCACTTGCTAAGCACAACAAATTTTTCATGTTGACCCTGCAAAGTTAATGTCAGGTGGATAATGTTAGCAAAGCCATCTCCTATACCACTGATGGTGTTATTGGCTTTGTAACTTATATTATCAGAAGTATGGGGTAGTTAAAGAAGTTTCTTTACAGATTCTTCTTTCATTTCCAAGATTATCTCAACAACCAAATAACACAGATGGCATTCATAGCCTCAGGTAAAAGCTCTCAACTAAATAATTAAATGATGATAGTATGTGCGTAATTTGAGTTGTGTTGAGGTTTTAAGTTTATGAAATGTTATAAAGGTGTAGTTGCTGGTTACTGAGACTTAAAATTCAGGTGAGACCTAGAACCTAAGAATCCTGCCACTATAAAAATAGTCTGTGCTGCAGAGCTTGCTATTTTTACTTACATGATCGCTATGGTTACAGAGATGTGAACAATTGTTTGAAATAGAGGACATAATGTGACTGTCAAGGGGCTTGGGCTCCATTTATTGGAAGTTGCAGTGTAAACTCCCCGTGCTCCATCAGCAGGAAACAATTAAAGGCTATTATAGGCCATTTAAGTGTATAATGGTTAGTATTATTTACTACCGAGATCAGAAATTGTTGACGCAGGTTGTGTGACAGGCTTTTAAATATGGGATGTCGACTAACATGAACTTTTATGACACAAAGGAGGATTGTTCCTCGACATTAGGAACAATGGAGGAGTATGGGTAGGTTATTTTCTGATACAATGACATACTATTTTACTGACAGGACTATTGAGGGACCGGGATACACAGAGATTTTTGTGAGTATATGCAAATAAGTTGTGTTTTGTTTTAAGGACAGCGTGCTTAACTTGTTTTTCTTTTGCAGATGTTGGGGGTACAGATTTTGCGGCTGAGATTACAAATGAGCCTGCATTAGCCAGTGGGTGAAAGAAGTGGGTTGCACAGGTGATACATGCTGCAGGAGGTTTCTGACATTGGAGCAGAACACAGTGAGGTCATAGATGGGGACTCACAAAGTGATCAGTTTGGCTGAGTGGTGTACAATGTGATTGTAGTTAGGTGTGGGAAGTGTAGAATGGCAGCAGTCAGTGGCCTGAAGGAAGCAGATGTTAAAGGTGAGAAGAGGAACATGGGAAGCAGGTTCTAAAGGTGATGGAGGTTCTTATGGTAGATGTTCCAGTCACTAGAGTGGTACGCAATGGCATCCCAGTCAGGGGAATGCAGAGTGTGTAACCCTCAGCGGTCTAAGGAAGCGGATTTGGAAGGTAATGTTTCTGCAGGGGTAGGTTATTATACTTTTGCTTATATTGCATAGTGGGACTTTTGGAAGGAAATTTCAATTTTGTTATTACATATTGGGTGGGAAATAGGGTTACAGCTAGGCAGGTGGGTGGCAAGTACCCTTGTATGTTTTCACATGGTGCTGGGTAATGTTTTGGAGTTGGCATTGGCATCTAAGGTTCTGGGACTCCTTATGCTATTACTGGTACTTAAGGTATAGGAGAGTTACTTAAGATACAGAAGTTATACAAAATTATGATTGTTAAAGTTTTGGAGAAGGAGCATTGGATTATTTTAACCATTTAGTCAACTGTTAGTTTTGGGTATTTATCTGACAGGATGTTGGGTTGATGATAGGGATCCAGTTTGGTTTTAGAGTGGATTTGAACACCAAATAATGCTTGGCTTTGTCCTCCTTTTATGGGTTGTTAGGTCTGACAAATTTTGGTATGGGGGGGGGGAACAGCCTCATCGGGCTGGTCTGTGGAAAAGAGGGACAGGCATGCCCTCTTCGCCCCCCCCCCCCAGTGTTTGGATATTCATTTCAATGAGTTGGGAGAGGAGAGTGAGCAGTTGTAGGCTGCTTGGTAAATAAGCAAGCAAAGGTAAGGACGCTGCTTATATGGTTGAAGCCATAATTCAAGAAATGGTATATGAAGTGAGTCTGCTTTATAAGTAAAGTAAGTGAGTAGAGGTGTGGACACTGCTTACTGGGTCAGGATGAGTAAGGTTAACATTACATGGATGTTTATGCTGTGATTAAAATCAACAATACTATGTTAACTTTAGTTATGTTAAGAAGTTTAATAAAAGGTCCTTAAATGTCATTCGGTGTGATGTGTATATTGAAATGGACCAGGACAATCCAATTTTGATTGCCCTTAGATGATGTTTTACATAGTTTTTTTAAGTTTCATTTTCATTATACTGGTGTAGATGCCATGCCAGACCTAAAAGGGGTTCTGTAAAGAATAATTGCTATGATTTAAGAATTTAAAGGTAGGCTTATTTCAAGAGCAAACAATAAGGTATCTTCTTGTTTTGTTAATTTTGATCAAGTAATGGCAGCTGTAAAACTGAAGAGAAAGTTACCATTTATTTCCATTTCTGGATGTATATGTGTGCATGCACATGTGTGTGTGTGTGTGTGTGTGTGTGTGTGTGTGTGTGTGTGTGTGTGTGTGTGTGTGTGTGTGTGTGTGCGTCTGTATGTGTGTGCGTCTGTATGTGTGTGCGTCTGTATGTGTGTGCGTCTTTGTGTGCGTCTTTGTGTGTGTGTGTGTGTGTGTGTGCGTGTGCGCGTGTGTGTGTGTGTGTGTGTGTGTGTGTGTGTGTGTGTGTGTGTATGCAAGAGTGCAAGCATGTTTGCATTCTTGTGTGTGTGTGTGTGTGTGTGTGTGTGTGTGTGTGTGTGTGTGTGTGTGTGTGTGTGAAGTAATATCGGTCACATTTTATTTACTGCTGGTAAGATCACACTGAAAAGCACTCACCTCAGTCCAAGGCAGGCAAAATCCTCAGACGCCTGTGATCATAGTTTTGAACTGTAGATATGCGTTATAAAGCTGACTTGGATGCAACAGGGAGAGGATATTACCAAAGGCAGCAACACATAATATACACATAAGACAAATTACTTTTTGTATTTTAATGGGTACTGTCAGTGATCTTCAAACACCAAATTGTCAGTTATGTCACAAAAATGCTGATGGCATCAGTGTTAATGCTAAAGCCCATTGCTGATGTACATCACACATATAAGTAAACTTTGATATTACCATATAAACAATATTTTCATGATAATTTATAGAGTTTTCTAAGCTAACAGCATTTTGCTGAGCGATTTGAATATTTTAGCAAAGAACTTCATGCAACAGTAATCAACTGCCCTTCTTTTCCCATAAGAAATAATGAATAATTTCATATTCAAGGTAGGATATCAGAAGATATTACTGACTAAACACCAATAATATTTTCATTATAGTGTTTGCAACATAATACCCTTCATCCTAATATATGAATCATAAAAGTTTACTTAATTTATATAAAAGATTTTTATCTTTCTGTATTATTTGTATTATATTATTTTTATTATATTTCTATGTATCTTGGTATTGGAGCTTTTCTCTCCGGGTCTCTGCTGAAAATGGGCTACTTGCCCAGTCAGACACTACCCGGTAAACAAATGCAAATAAATAAATAAATATATATTTTTTAAAAAATAAGCAGTTGAAGAAGGAAAGGGTTAGGTGGGATCAAGTTAAGTTGCCAACTAACAAGGGAGGCTTAGGTCTACCAGACCTAAAGGAGTACATTAGGGCAACTCAATTAGTGCTATTTTATTTGCATTTTTGCTCACCTTACTCACCCAAATGGAAGCTACTCATGTTGAGACAGGGAGGAGTAAAGGCAGACCTTGGCACAGTAGGTCTGCAATGGATTTGTCAAAAGCAATATCAAGGGCAGTATGCTCAGATGTACGTCCACTGAATTCTGAGTAACATGGCAAACAGCCCACAGTGTAAGGACTGAAAGATATTCAGCTTACCTACTGGCTACAAACAGGAAGAAATCAGAAGCATTATATACAAAACACAGCAGTAATAAGGAGGAATAGAAATAGTGAACTTAGTTTTTGAGAGCAGTTGCTTGATGGAAATAAAATCAAAGTGTGGGTGATCTGCAACGGAAGTTTGCATTTCATGAAATACATAATTTGGCCTTCCATATATGGCACTGGAGTCTAGAGAAAGAGCTACCATTCTATAGCACTCCCATTAGACATTGAGACTAGTGGAACTCATATGGGAAGCTAGAGCAGATATACCTTTTGGGTCTATATTGGATCCGCGAATGTTCACAATGTCGAATCTGACATTGTCGACACGTGAACAGCGAAACTGCAGAACATCGAAGAGGTAAATGGAAATCTCCATACCTTTTAGAAAGTAGTTCTTGAATGGATCCTGCAAGATCTTAATGGGGGAAGAAAGCAAATGATGCAAGATATTAAACATAAATAGAGTGAAGGCTAAATGTTCATTTATCAGAGACAGAATGTTCTCAGATTTGCTTATCAGCAAGATAGACTACCGGGTCTGGGAGATTTCACATATTTTCATGGGAGTGCCTTCATAGGTATTTTTCTGCACTGGCTAGGTTGGAAAGATTGTTTCCATGTACAAGTGGGGTTTGTTGGAATTGTAACAAGCAGGCAAATGGCACATGATAGCACATTTTTGGGAGTGCAAAGATCTGGAAAGATACATATGAGACTTACATGTCTTAATAAAATAATTGGCCAAATATTTACTCTTACAGTGTATATAATGGTATTAAGTTTGACAAGAATAAATTAGCCTCGCTTGTCAAAGCTTTAGTAACATTGCTGCTAGCAGTAGCTAAAAAGGAAAATACCAGTAAATAGAAATCTAAAGAAAAAACAACCATAGAGGATATAATAATATTAATTATGAACACCATTATGCTATGTGAATTAAAAGTTGAGGAAGACACTTGCTGGAAAAACGTGATGTTAAAATGGAATAGATGAAATGATATAGAAGACAACTAGTGACTAGAAGGACACATGGTATAGGGGATTACCACTCTGGATGGAGTATAAATAGTCTAACATTACCAGTACTAAGGGAATGCTCCTACAAGTTACTAGTCAAAGAGTTATGAGTGTAAATAGTTAATTTATAATGCAAATGTGGCTGGAATTATTTGAGTTTTTCTACTGCTACTGAGCAAATGGGGGTATATACATCTTAAGTGTTAATCCTAGCCAATCAGACTAAAAAACAAACAAACAAACAAAAAACTTATATCTTGCCCTGCTATTGTGAATATTGAACAAAGTTCTATTTTTCTTTAGTAATTTGGTTACTCCAACAGAATAAAGTAAAATTAAATATAAATGACTTTGTGACTTTCTTTAAGTAATTATATAACTAGTGTTGGGTGAATTGTTAAATCAATTTAATATACATCTAATGCTTGAATAAGCCTTGTAGTGAAAAGGATTAGTATTTACCTAATACCCTTTTCATTCACAGAAATTAATTTATTTTTAAAGTATGTTCACAAAATTATTTTGTATTTATAATATGGAGTTGAGGAAAACAAGTGAAATAGTGATATTAAAGTAGTATGTATATAGTTTTTAAAAGTGATTTTTTGTACATGCTTGAAATAGGTTTTTTGTTGAGACAGAAGTAGGTGGTTTATATAGACAACAGATGGCTGTGAACTCTAATGTGAGTAATTGAATTTAGTATTATAAGATGCAGGATCTGTAGCAATACATTGGTGCAACCATCAGTCTAGAGATGAGTCGAAGGGCCGACTCCAAAAGATAGTTGTGGACAGTACAGTATGCACTAAGCAGTCTGAGTACTTAATTATTCAGCATAGGCACACTCACTGGATTCCAAAACACATCATGCATGCCCAGTGCAATTTAAGTTAAATCATCAAACAACCAGTAGAAAAAGCGGATTCCAACCACAGTAACCACCAAACAAAACCAAACACAGGCTGGAAGGAAGCACGCAAGGTCACAAAGTTCACCAAAGTTTAATGCCACAGAATTAACGCTGACAACACTTCAAATACGTTTTCATTCACAGCAACTTCATCAGAATAAATAATTATACAGCTGAAGCCCATTAAATAATCCCTCCAATCATTAAATATCTGATAAGATTATCCGTTATATCCGTTAATTCTGTGGCATTAAACTTTGGTGTATTTTGTGACCTTGTGTGCTTCCTTCCAGCCTGTTTTTGGTTTCAATTTAACTTAACCACCATACCAACTCTATTTCCAAAATCATCAGTGAGTGTCATACTGCAAAGTAAGGCATGAAAGCAATTCCCAAAGAATCCTACAGAATCTGTAACATTAAAAGAAAAAAATGCTACCTGCAGAGAAAGAACTGCAACAGTCTGTGGTATTGCCAGCTATGAAGGAGGATCTGGCTATACACCCTAAAAGGCAGCTAGCTAAAGAGTGAGGCTGCAAGTAGGCCAACTCTCAGATCAAAAATCATTGACATGTACTGCTTGAACAAACAGCTGGTGCAGACTGTGTGAAATGTGTGCTCCATACATATCTGTATAGGCACTGTGAGAAAATGCCATTCAAAAATGTGTCTAAATCTAGGTGTACTGGCATCTGGGACATTCCAACAACATACGGGGGATGCTTGAAGAGTGTCACAGACAGCTGCCAGTTGTATCCTGTCAATATTCCTGGCAGCAATGTGCAAAAAGGTAGATGAATGCATGCACTTTCCATCTACCCCCATGGAGCAGAAAACTGTAATGCACCAGTAGTTCTATAACATCACAGACTTCTCACACATGCCTGGTACAATAGACTGCACCCATATCTCTATTAAGACCATTGTGGATCTAGAAGCAGACAGATATATCAGTAGTAAGGTTTGGCCATCCCTGAACTGTCAAGAGGTTGGTGCTGCAGATGGCAGCATAACAAACATTATGGCTCTACACCCTTGAAGTGTCCATGATGCTGCCGTATGGAGTGAAAGTGGTCTGAGGGCTGCATTCCAGCAAGGAGAAATACCTGAGGCACTACTACTGGGTAAGTACAGGAGCACAGCTAGGATTAAGATAAGCACATCTCTGTCAACACTATCCATGATGACAACATATGTGTCTACTCCTCACAACAGGTGGCTGTGGTTATCCACTTGAGCCGTGGCTAATTACCCTGTGCAGAGAAATATTAAACCATGCAGAGGAGACCTACAACAGAGTGTATGCAAGAACATTAAATACAATGGACCATATCTTTGGTGTACCAAAAGCTAGGTAGAGATGTCTGGACACATCCGAGGATGGGCAACACAGGGTGCAAGCACATGTCCAGGCCCATGCAACATGGCAGCATCTGACACACATGACAAGCCATACTTACAGAAGTACACACGTTAAACATTGATGTTCAGTTGTTGCCCCACCACAGCAGCACAGATTGCATCTAATGGCGATTATCCAGTAGAAGAACACACTGAGAATCAGACATAACAGCATAATTATAACACATGACAGTATGAACAAATAAAACTCTATCACAACATAGGTCATCACCTCAGATCACAAGTGGCACTGGTATGCATACAGATTCATAGTGGTGTATGTGTGTATGGTAGACAACAAAGGCCATACCTCTGTGAAAAGCATTCCTATCCACCCACTATCAAAAGATGCAAACAGGAAGCCAACTCGGGACATAATGCAGAACTGTTGTCAATATCACAAGCAACATATATTAATGTAAAATATGGATAAACTGTAATGTACTAAATGGAGTTACCTTGTGGTTAGTAAAAATGTCAGACTCCTGTGGAATTAGACTTCACAACAACCAGAGACAGATGACATTGCCAGTGGTCTGCTCAGCAATCATCTTCATGGGATGAGACTAATACTACAGGACATAGTGGATCAACTGTCAGTGTTTCTCTAATGCAGTCTAGGGTGCTAGTGCTAAAGGCTCACACCATGGTCATGTCTGCCCTTACCACATATGGAAACACTTTGTCCAGGTAGCTCTTCAGAGGAGACTGATGGGGTGATGGCAACAAGTGGAGACACACTGTGGGAAGGAGCATGACTGCAAGTTGACTGTCAGGTCTTGACTGATGGTCCCACATCAGATTGGCCAACAGCTGAAGTACACACATGTTGCAACATAGACATTGATGCCTGAGGTGCAAGAGTTGGTCTGCTGAGAGGGGGCCTGCCTCTCCCATGTGGCATTTGGCTAAGCACAATCAGGGCATGCAGATCCCCTAGTACTACAATAGCTAGGGATGCAATACACCATGCTACAGATAAAATGCTATGTGGCCAGTGCTGCCATGACTTCACCATTTCTACACTCCTGTCCTTCATGCATATACCCAGCTGGTGTGCAACATGATCTGTGGTATGGACAAGTCATGGATGTCAGATCCATGACATCATTGGGAACATTCACTCACCTGTAGAAGTAGGTGAACTGACATGTGACCATGCACATGAGCTACACGCCTACATTTACTGCAACAAGCAATATAAGCATGTTGTGAGACGTGTCAACAGCAGACTCATCATGGGGTTGCAGTCCAAAGACCTCATCCTGTCCACCATCTGCTGTCCCTGCATTGTCAGAATGGCTGGACAAGATTTTCTTGACATCTGAGGCTACAGACTGTCATCATTTAGGCTGGACTGTATCACCAAATTTGTGGCCTCTTTATCAGGGGCCATGCTACCATACAAAGACACATCAGATCCCACATCAGGATCAGTGGACAGGCTAATTGAGGATAAAGGCATTGGATGTGATATAAGAAGAGACAGGTGACATAGGTCAGGACCACGTGCTTATATCATATGTGGATAACATTAATTATATATGCCACATATATCTCACTACAGTGTTACAGATAATAACGACTTAGCAAAAGGTCTTGTTCACGTATGGCCCATGGAGCCTATATAACAGAGAGTTGGCAATTATGTTACATATGCAACATACATGACATATGTGAGGAATGCAGGCAAATCACATACCTGACATGTCCTCCTGGGAAGCTGGCACCAGAAGCAAGAGATGAACTGCAACTGCTGTAGGGAAACAAAGCCATAAATACAGCATTCGTAATCACATACTTCTCAGCATGGAATATTCCAACAGAGGTAAAACACACAGTAGGCAAAACAAACACATCCCAGTTGATTGTGGCTAAGATGCTGATGGTGGTTCTCCTATACAGAGGTAGAAGGACACAGTATTACTGGAGGACAACAACATGAGTAACAACAATGACCCATATGAAGGAGAGGTACTAGCATACCAGTGACATCCTGACAATGTGGTAGGTTTATCTGTTGTAATGCAAATCGTACGGTGGGAAAGTACAGACAAAGCAAGCATAGTCATTTATTCAGGCACCAGCATAGTCGCATGCTGACATATGCAACACAGTAACAGGATATGGTGATACTCACACAACATATGGTGCAACTGTTGGCCAGATGTCCCTGTGTAGAAAAACAACAACACTAATTCCATACATCACAGTTATACTGCACAGTGCTGCATCCTATGACCTAAGACCTAGTCTGTAGGTGCACCTGCATGGCTCAAGCCCCCAGCAGCTGTACCTGCATTTTACAATGTGAGGGAAATATCAATATGACAGTATTCACTACTGGCATGACAGGAGACTGAGGCAATAGCAGGTAATGTCATAGTAACAGTATATGTAGATACTCAGCTGTCATGCCCTGATTTTGTGCAGAAGTAGATGAACCTGTGCAAATGAATACACACAACATTAAACATGTTGGTTGTACTGTTATGTATGTAGGTAGTGAAGCTGTATGGCTACATTTCATTACACTTCCACTGGTCATCATCACCCTGGGTTGATCATGTGGACGATAAAATTTTGCTGCTGCAACACAGCGTTAATCATGTTGGTGAGGTCATTTCAGACCACATTCCTCCATATTATATTTCCTGCCTGCCCAAGGAGTCTTCATTCATTTTGGCACAGATCATCTATTATAATTTCATTTTCCTCTGAGGAAAAAAATGTCACCTCCTAGGTCCGTTTGCCATCTGGAGGACAGCTATACACACATGGTTAGATTGATGTGGTGGCCCACGTATGGAGATGATTATGTGGACAGCTTATGCCAATTTAACCTCTGCAGTGCCATATCTTGGAAATAGTCCCTCTCCCATATAGTACTGTGATATATAAAACCATAAGTGATAAACAATGAATGAATACATAAGCCTTGGAACAACAGCATAACTTGTGGGATCTGCAGAGGCTTTCTGTGGGATTTGAATCCTTTACTGTATATATCACAGTAGGGGAGGTCCAAACACAACAGCATTGATCCACGCAATTCACACACGCACTGCATGCATTTCCCATTAACATACTATGCATTACATATGTGTAAAACGGAATGTGTGATGGCTGTCACACACATCCTGTAGCTGTAATGCAGTTTGAGCCTAAATAGACAACCTGTGTAAAAAAAGCAGTCATATTAGCATGCACTGTTATACATGATAAGCTTATATCAGCATGAACTGTTATACATGATAAGCTTATATCAGCATGAACTGTTTTACATGATAAGCTTATATCAGCACAATAAGTAATGAATAGCAAAGGCCATCCACATTAGTAGAGTGCATCAGAAAATGATCACTTGACCAACTTATGGCAAGCTTTGTAAAGCCTCTATATCCATAAGGAGACCGCACCGGACATGGTAAACAGACAGAAACATGGATGTTGTTTTATTGAGGCAATAGTTATATTACATATTTCAATAAGCATCAATGAATACATGTCAGGAACAGTACTACAAATACATACTACATAACAACATACAGATAATGTCGAAATCCATAGGTTTCTGTCCATATACCACAGTGTGTATTGAGTCACCAGCAGTATATATGGAAAATCTGTGAGTGCATTCTTATGAACTGTTCACTTGTGCTGTTTAAACTTTTCTGTGCAACTATATATGGGAGAGTACTGCTTGTTAGTGATGCAGATATACCCATCTGTATGCATACAGGTCAATCCTACACCACTCCAGTAAGTCACATACATTTTTATATTGCGTACAATTTTCCATAAATGTATCAATTTAAGCACATGCATATACATTTCTATGGAGCAATGATAGCATAGGTCTATAAGAAGAGAAACATATCGAAACACAGCAATGCTAGCAGGTGCAAAATTACCTTTGCAGCTACCTATGAGTCAGGTATACCTGAAAGTAAGACCAGCTATGTGCATGGATCTACCTGACTTGGTCGACAGTTCATATGGTCGACAGTCATTTGGTCGACAGTTCATTTGGTCGACAAGCAGATTTGCCCCCTTCCCCAATGTTGTGCAACCCTGGAGTTGATATATATAGTTGGGGGGGTGTGGGGGGCACAGCCCCCCACATCGGGGGGTGTGTGGGGCGAAGCCCCCCACCTTAAATGCTTGTCGATCAAATGAACTGTCGACCAAATAAACTTTCGACCATATGAACTGTCGACCAAGTCAGGTAGATCCATGTGCATACAACTTTTAAGTCCCATTTGCACCATCCATAATTAATGAAGTTCCTTAAAATTCAAGGTTTTGGAATTCCCATTGCACATGTCCGCACATCCACATAAGTTCTCAAAATTAGGCACATTAAGCAATAGCTCAGCATAAGGTTATCCATGCAAACGCCCACTACATATTGTTAAATGAGACCATATGTAGCACGTGCCCGTTACCTTCCAATGAGCTTATAACATGCCCAAAGTGCCACTTTTAAATTGTGATTCTGATACATTTACAGATCTGCCAAATGAGTGGGATCTCAGTGAGCAATTAATTGAATTCTGATATATCAGCATTCTCAGCATTATCATCAAGATAGCTACTTCCAGGACATTTCAATATGTCCAGGCACCCAACTGAACTGAGAAAGAGGCCACCCAGATGCTAACTGTCTATGCTGGAGTGGAGCATTGCATAACAGCCAGACCACAGAACTTGCAATGATCAAAATATGGAGCCAGACTGTGATAGATCATCAATGTCACATGGGAATCTACCAGATTGCAGTGTAAGTTTTCTACTGCTATGATGACCTGCATCAGAGGGACTCTGAGGATCTTCATCAGAGGGTGGCTGAGGTACAGAGCCAGTCGATGCCTTAATAAGTGTCACAATCCTACATATACCTGACCATTCCTAAGGAATTCAGAGATACATCTGTGTCCCAGATATCAGATTTATGCCTTTTAAAGCCATTTAGTAGCTATTATGACAATTAGCTCATCTGGGTAATTGAGCAGGCAAGATGACTGTTATCCCTATAATCATGGGTTCAATTCTCATGGGTTTATTTGTTTACCATGTGCATACTAATGAACATTTTAGATGTTTTTGTTTTCCAACGTACAAGGCCATCATTTCACACATCCATTATGGTCATGTATCACTGATGTCTACAGCTCCTAGACTGCTGATAACTGCATTTTTCTGTTACCTATAATACTTCGACAGTAACATTCAATCTGTGCATGTCTGAACTCATAAAGACCTTTATTAGTCTTCTCTGCTTTACAAAGTGAAAAGTATTATTAAAATCCCATTTGTTTAAAACAAGAGTACTGCATGTCTGACTGTCTAAATGTATTTCTGCTTGTAAAACTTGATAATATCTGGCAGGTTTTTTGGAGTATGAGGACCTTTAGCATTTATGTGTAGGTTGTTTCCGTATTCATCTGTTATCCTCAGGAATATGGATACACACACACACACACACACACACACACACACACACGCACACGCACACACACATACACACACACACACACACACACACACACACACACGCACACACGCACACACACATGCACACATGCACACACAAACACACGCACGCACGCGCACATACGCACATACACATGCACGCACACGCACACAGACACACACACACGCACACACACAATAGTAGCTTGTTAAAAATAAAAGTGCGATGGGTATTAGTTTATTTTGTAAAGCTAGAGGAAAACATGTATATATCTTGGCTAAATGTGGGTTCAAATCCACTTAGGAGAAAGCTTTCATTATATTAGGATCATTTTGCCTGCGTAAAAGTTTTCAGATTTCTGCTATACATACCTTTGTATTGATATTAACAGTTATTTTGAACATGCTTATGGCTACATTATTTGTCATATTTCTATGAATATCTCCATAATCCATAATGTTCTGCCAACAGCAGCTATTTTACTACAGCTTTACTTGTAAAGCTTTGAACATACTGAGACAGTTATTCAAAAAAATGTTGAATATGCTAACATTTGCAACTTGAATATCATGGATAAGTGTGTCATTGTTTATTAATTCCAAATCAACACCCTTCTGATGCTTTTATTTGGAGGGAATGAGATGGTCAGATATAGATTTTGTAAATAGAACAGAGACGTCACTTGTTACCAGGGATAATCTTGAGTAATAATTTGTAATTTGACAATAAATATCTGTACATATTTTATGCCCTCCACCTAAAATACATTTATGGCTATGTGATCATAGGATCACAAGAGGTTACTAGGCTAATGGCCCTAGGGCCCTTACAAGCCTGGCCAAGTACAACCCCTGTTCCCAAGAATATCAAGGTGTTAAGTGGAATTAAGTCAACAACTACTGCCTCTGTCCAAGAGGGACACAAGTGAAAATCACAAGGTGAATTTTTGATTTCCCTTCCAATCATCCAAATTCTACTTAAATAGGGTAAGTGAGAGGCTCTGCTTCCCCTGAATTGGAAGTTTATTCCAGAGGAGAGGTAACCTTCTGTGAGACATCCTATTCATGTCACATACTAGGTTGAAGTCCCTAAAGCAAATGCATCTTATATCATTTGATTTACGAATGTGCAGCATTTCCATTAGAGCAAGATCTGAGATTGCTTTATATGCAAGGCAGAGGTCACCTCTGAGTAGTCTGTAAGACACAGAGTATAGTGACAGTGATTTCTGTCTGTCAACATATGATGTATGCTAAAGACCCTGAATTTTCTTTGTAAGAAACCTTTGAGATCTTTCTAGTTGCTACTGGTGCCTGGTAAGGTACATACCAAAGGTAGCATTGTACTCTGTTATTGACCTGATATGTGAGGAATACAGGGGTGTTATAACCTGTTTTCTTCTGTATGCAATGCCCTTACTTATGAGGTGGGTGACATAGAAAGACTTTCTTACCACTGTGGAGACCTGATGGTCAAAAGAAAGGTTGCTATCAACCTGTGTGCCCAAATCTCTCACCACTGACTATGTGCTTAGTGTGTTGTTACTAATGTGGTAATCAGCAGGAATGTCGCCTTTGCCAAAAGGGATGATAATGCATTTTTTTTTGCATTGAGCTTCAGCCCATGACTTTGGCACTAGTCATTTGTCTGTGTAAGTCCCTCTTGTAGGATGTTGACATGATTTGGGGACTCGATGACTGCACCCAATTTGCAATCATCAGCAAATCATCAGCAAATGTTGTCAGCCATAGTGCTTTTGTTTTAGCCTGTACATCTGAGAGGTAGACTAACAATAGGGGCCCTAGCACAGATCCCTGTGGAACAGCACTGGTTATGGGTCTGTTGATGGAGGTAGAATCACCTGTTTTGACTGTGTGCATTCTATCGGTCAAAGGCCTTGACCAAGTCCAGGTACGCCATATGCATGGATTTGCCTTTGTCCAGGGCTTTGGTGACTATCTCAAAGGAGTCCACCAATGTGAAGAGGCAGGATCTCCCTTTAACAAAGCCAAATTGGGTCAGATCAAGCATTTGTAGGTCTCCTATATCTTTGTTGATGAGGTCCATGATTATTCGTTCCATAGCCTTGCAGATTAGGCTGGTCATGCTTATGAGTCTGTAGTTACCAGGGTCTGTGGAGGTGCTTCCTTTATGTAACAGGATGATGGTTGCTGTTTTCTATTCAGCAGGTACAAAACCAGTGCTTAGACTGTGATTAGAAAGAGTACCCAACAGTGCAGCTAGTTCCTGTTTTAATTCATTTAGAATGCAGCCTGGGACATTATTAGGTCCCATAGATGCTGTGTTTTTGGCTTTGGAGAGTGTATTCACAACCTGCTTTTTGGAGATACTAGGTGGAGGGCAGGTGGTATGGATGCTTTGGGGGATATGTGACAGGGATAGGGGGAAAAGTTTTCACTGAGCCTGTCAGCTAGCAGGTGGGCTATTTCTGCAGGTTAAGTATATGTGGTGCCATTAACAACCGGTTCTGTGTAGATCTAGGTTTTTCCTTTAAGGTTTCTGACATATCTAAAGAAGGCCTTATGGTTATTCTTAGTGAAGGAGGCTTACTAACCAATTTAGTTAGTTTTAGAATGCCTTACAAGGTGTATTATTTGCTTGTTTAAGCCGAGGAGAGCATGCTTCCAATTTAGAGACTGTTCCTTCCTGCTGTTGGACAGCAATTTTTTTCTCTTATTGCATAACTTGTTAATAGTGGATGTTCACCAGGCAGGCTTGTTCTTTCTTGAGGATCTTGTTTTAATCCTATCAGGTACAGCTGAGTCAATACATTTGTATAGATGTTTACACCAGGCATTCATGTAAATCCCAGCATAGGTGTCCATGCCATCAGAGAGGACAGTGGCTATGAAGCTATTAATGCCGCCACATATTAGGTTGTAATTGGCTTTGGAGAGGTTTTTTTAGTCTAGTTACTGCTAATGGGGGGGCAGATGTTATTGTTACTTCTAATGAGACTGATTTATGATTAGACCTCACTAGGGAGGGCTGCAAAGATTGGGTGGTGCAATGATTATCATTGTTAGTGAGCACCAGATCCAGAATGTTTGGGGCCCTTGTGGGAGTGTCAACCAATTAGTCCAGGGCACTGGAGTTGTTGAAGTCCAAGAACCTTTGGGAAAGTGTGTTAGTACACATGTAATTTGCCCAATCTATGGATGGATAGTTAAAGCTACCTAAAACCAGGGTGTTTGGTTGTATCTTGAGTGATTCAAGTAGATCCGAGTATGCAGTATGGGTATCCTGGTTCATGGAGGGGGTCCGATAGCTGGCAAGAACTTGGAGACGGGTCTTAACCTACAGTCAACTGGACCCAGATTAGTTCAAAGGAATCATTTTGTTTAACCGATATAGATGTATATTTACCTTTGATGAATATTGATTCTCCACCTCCTTTAGTTCTTGCACTTTCAGTTTGTGGTCTGACTATCTGGATGACATTATAACCCACTGAAACACAAAAACCAAGTCAGCAGCACCAAGACCCACCACAGGAAGTATCAGGAATCAAAAAAATGTAAAATAAAACAATTTATTGAAGCGCTTTTTGTTGCTTGTAATGTGACAACTTCTTAAGAAAAGATACACAGTTTCAAACAGTAGTTTATAAGTAATTGAGACATGTCATGTGATAACCACACCTCCAGTAAATCAAGTTCTTAAAGAAACATTTGCTAAAAAAAACACGTGTTCATAAAACCTAAATACAAAAATTGTGCTTGAATATAATTCTATTCATTTTAGCTCTGCAATATTTTAGAGAGATATACCCAGTTGATTAGCCCATAATTCTGAAGTTTAGTCTAACTTTGTTGTTGTTTGAGTCTAACAGTTTAATGCCTTCTGTATAACTATTTATAACAGTTTTGATGACACTTTTAATCTAACAAACTTGCAGCTTTTGTATTTAGGTTTTATGAACACGTGTTTTTTTTTAGCAAATGTTTCTTTAAGAACTTGATTTACTGGAGGTGTGGTTATCACATGACATGTCTCAATTACTTATAAACTACTGTTTGAAACTGTGTATCTTTTCTGAAGAAGTTGCCACATTACAAGCAACGAAAAGTGCTTCAATAAAATAATGGGCATAGTTTCTCCAAACTAAAGGGGTGGCGTAAGCCACAAAACTATGGGCTAGGCTTGTAAATGCCATCGGGCAGATAACCTAGTATAAACCTATGAACCTATAAATTGTTTTATTTTACATTTTTTGGATTCCTGATACTTCCTGTGGTGGGTCTTGGTGCTGCTGACTTGGTTTTTGTGTTTCAGTAGTTTGTTGGCTTCCTTTCCCTGGTTTACCTGACATTATAAGCCAGAATGGCTGGGGTGCTTTCCATGACCTTAAACCAAGTCACTATGACTGCCCAGATGGCAGCATCTTCTGAGGTGAGGGCTGCTTCCAGTGAGTGCAGTTTAAGTTTAGACTCCTAGCATTTAGCAGCATAATCTTCAGGTTGCTTTTTGAAGATATTTTTATGTCAGGTGATGTACAGCAGTTTGTAGTTGTCTGTTTACATCAGCTATGTGTTACATGAAAGCGTTCCACTGTATGACATGTAAATATTTGCAACTGTGTTTTGTGATGTGACCACTGCTGGCATGCATTCATGCTTGCAATTTTCTTTTCATAAATGCACAGCATGTTTCACTGATTTAAAGAGTAACCTGTCATCCCTATTAGTAGCCCATCTCTGCACAAACATACCTCAGTTTTTTTAAATGCATTTCCTGCATGTAATCACAGGCAAGATGGATTAGTTTGGCAGGTAGGTGTTGAATTTAGAGTATGAATATAGGCGAGAGTTGCAGGTTTGAATCTGAGATCCTTCAATTCTTTCCCAATATATAAAGAACTGTGTGTAAAACATTCACAGCTGCATGGAGATTCTTTAATTTAAAAGTTAGAGAACATGAGCTGAGCAACATATGTCAATATTTTTTTTATACCTACATCATTCATACAAGGTTTTTACTTTTTTTAGGTGATGAAGAGCACACTCAGAATCAGATCCTATGACATGAGTGGATGCACAGGCTGGAAGTGCAGTGCAGGAAGTGTAGTATGTTGATTACTCTGTCAGATTTTTTAACTAAAATAGATGTGGTCATTGTTACATGATTGTATTTTTACCACTTCCCCATATACTACTTATAATGCAGGAAGCACCCATCATGCACTTTTAAGGCAAGTGCAATAGTCAGACAATACTAATGATTACAAGTATGAATTACCAAAAACTGTTTATATGTGAGTTAGCTGCAAGCCATGTTTGCTGAAGGTTATGTTTTGAACTGCAGGCCAAAACCTAGATGACAGTCATTTATGTGTGATGGTTCATATAAAACTTAATAGTGCTTTGTCTGCTGTTTATAATGCATGTGTTGGCATGCTTGTATGTGTGGCTATGATTCTCAGTGATCAATCTATTGAGCATAGTCTGCCTATTCACATACTGAATGGTTATCTGTTGTGTCAGTGTTCGCAGTGTTGTTGGTGGACTGTTTAGCACATTCAACATTTAAAACACACTTGTATTCTACATTTAGGGATATTTATGCACATAGGCATTCCTGGTCAGCATTTCATACTGTATGTTACATAATCAGCAAGCTCCGGCTGTTTGCATTTTGTGGAGTAATGACTGCTAATAATTGAACATAGGGCACTGATACATAGGTAGACAGACACAACAGTTTGTACAACATATACTATATTTTCAAGTGTCACAGGCTGTTACTGTGTTTATGATTATACATTTTTACTGATGAGTTGTATTGCATTCCAAAAATTGATGCTGCATTAGCCAATGACCATGTTGCCTTGCTCAGCTCTTTTGCATTTGGCTTTTATATTTCCCACAACATTGACATCTCACTATATATTATTACAGTATGTTAATTGGTCACTGTTCATATGACTCATTACATGCACAGACAACTGAGTTACAGATGACATTTACAAACCAACATAAATGTGCAGGGCACACATACAAGACAGAAAACATGGAAACAGTGATATTCTCTCAGATAGTTTGCTGGCCAATTTATTAAGGCATACATCACAAATGCAGTGCAGGTCACACTACTAGTGTTATGTTTTTATTTCCACACTGTTGTTTTGCAGGGTAGACTTATATGAGTGTTTCATGACATGGTGTCATGGCATGTGTCTCTTTAAATGTCAGGATATATAAGTGTGCTGGCTTTGCCCATGGCTGTTATGCAGAATGATGGCTGATAAATAAGGGTTCAGGTAATGTCAGGATTTCTGCCGGTAAGCTGTTTTATGCATGCCATGGCATGGCCTTAAGTAACCTGCTTACATTCTGTGATGGATATAGTGGCCCTGACAATGTCCTATATTGAAAACATCCATAAGTATAGATAATAGGACATAAGGAATGTATTGTGTGTATGAGGAGCCATCCACTAGCAGCAAATCTATATTTGTCCTGCATAATCATTTTATGACATTTCATTTGATAATGTGTTTTAATGACATCTGCAGTGCATGCTGATATTTATTCTCGTATGCAGAAATCAAATTGATGGGATGTTACTTAATGTCAGTTAGATTGCAGATGTACACATCATTTAAGTTTGATGACAGCTCTGCTTTTCACAGGAATGTGTGGTCTGATAGATATTTGGTTTTCATTATTAGGGTTTTGATAAATGACATACATTGCATATGGTGGTACACTTGACTATGGCCATAACATATTCTAAGGTTTTATAATGACTGTTTTCTGCCTGTGCATTATGTCACAGTGGGTATGTTAAGTATTCTTGTAGTAGCAGGTATACATATGTACTTTCTTTCTTGTCTTAAGATTCACCATGACAGAGCATGGGACCCTTGGATGCTCACCCATCAGAAGTCAGAGATGAGTGCATGCCAAACAACTGCCAGAGTCCCCTGTTGATAATGATGATAGAGATGAGGATGATGATGAGGAAGCTGGACCTGCATGTTTCATCATCCCTGCTGCACCTCAGCAGAGATTGCCCAGTACCCCAACTAGATTATCAGGATCAGATCCTGGTGATGGTGACTGATGTCTTTTGGACAGACATGAGGCACATGATGGGAAATTATTTTTAAGATATGGCACAGGTTATGCGGGACTCATTCAAGGAACTAGCCAGGGAGATCATTTATGATGTTCATCCCTATCAGCGTGGACCCTTAGCAACATAAGTACTGTTTGTGTGATCTACTTGTGTAATGCTGTTATACCATGGTGTTTTACATACCAGTGACTGCACTGTGCATGCATGGCATTTTGCTACCATGCTTATGTGATACATAGCCAAACCTACACTGCAGATGTGTGACATTTAGCATTATGTTGTAATGGGTGCATGACACATTACCACATTAGACTTTCATTCAACATTCAGCTGTCCATGAGTTTCAGCAGTTAACATGCTGATACTATTGCAGCAATTTCATTGTATACATGTGTGGTACTGACAACAACTCACAAACAACATGTTGCCCATATTACTTATATACCACAATGGTTTGGTATGAATTGTAATTTGCCATGTACGTTCAACAGGAAGGAGGACATGCCTTGCTCCTGTATTTATGATGACACTTGTCATGTTGTCACACTGGCATACAGACATTGTATGTGGCATGTTTTGGCAATAATTATACCATGTTGATTCATATAAATGTGTCTGCTACATATGGGCAGCTTCCTTTACTGAATGGATAGACCACCAATGTAACTTTCCTGTATACACTGTAGAAATGATAATTTATTCATTAACATTACAGTATGCCTTCTTTGGCCTGTGTTACATTTCCACATACATTACTTATTCACATGAATTTGCATCTTTTGGCAAATTATGTACATATGCACTGATTTATGTACCTATCTCTGCACATGCTGTGATCAATAGAGAAATCTTGTTGTACCTTGGGACTGTGAGCAGTCATTGAATTCATGTAAATGTGCTGTAATGTTGCTCACTGGACTGTTCTTTGCTTAGTCATAACCGTTGTCAGTAATCTGTAACTACAGGTGTTTATTCCAATGTTGTTTTATATTTTCATGACAGCATATATGTGTATGTGTTACAAATTCTTAGCCTTCTTACCTATGCCTGCTGCTGTTATATGATTGCACAGTACTGTGTGTGTTATTTATACATGCCCATTTTTGTTGATGTCAGCAATGCAGTCTGTCCATGTGACATACATTGGCCATTCGGTTCAATGTAGTTTGGTTTGACTTCAACACCACCCTATGTGATGTACACATGCATTTGCAATGTGTCCGCTTACACATTGTTGTCCCGCTTTATCATTTGTCTATGGAGCTTTGCTGCCATGTCTTCCTTGATGTGGGCCCGTGTTGTCCATCTCCTTTCCACATTTGTAGGTATGTCATATATCTTGCACACATACATACACACACACATATATATATATATATATATATATATATATATATATATATATATATATATATATATATATTCATCTTTGTTAGAATTCTCCTCATCCATTTTCATGTAGTTGTTTGTTTTTTACAAGGTCATCTTCTGCCAACTCTATGGCCATTATACAGATGCAGAACATATGCTCACAAGTTCCTGGCTGCTGCTTGCAGTACATCCTTGTTCTTGTTATAATTATGTGTTGTATATTAACCAGTGTACATTGTCAAAATTCATGTGCACAATCTGATATTGTTTATATAGCATTAATAATAGATTTGTGACCATGTATTATTACATGTCATTGGTGTCTGCATGTGTACTGACATTGCTTTCCGATATTTTCCTTTTAGGCCAATGAAGGCCAGACATATACGCCTACACCTGTGTGTTGCCTTTGGCATGGCATATGTGTGTGACATATACATTCCATTACAGTCTGCTTGGGTTGTCAACACCTACTTGTGTAGGTAGCAGACAGTCTGTTGCTTTGCTGCTACAGTACTGCTGTTTGGCACTGTACTCAGTTGTTTGCCTTTCATATGCATGATCAGAGGTTCTAGTCTGTCCTCTGCTGGTATTCTGCAGTATTGTAAGGACTTTGTTTGCTCATCTGTGATGTTGCTTGACTTACACTTGCACTGCTGACAGACTACTTGGATATTGGATTATCTGACCAATGTGTACTGTGATCCATGTTTATTACCCTAGAAGACACAACTGCCATTGGTCAGACACATCCAGGTATGCCTGCCACATAGTTTGCAACATATAACATAATAGTGCATAGGTTGATATGTATTTCTATGTATTTCTGCTTTTTATCATGGCTGGTATGCATTCCCATCCTGTTTGTCAACTTTCCATTGCCCATGTTATACACTGTGCCATCTGTGTACCTTACCTCTCCTTACTGTTTATTTGTGGCATTTGCCTGTTATGTGATTTGATATTTGTTATATTGGTATACCTGCTCTGTTGGCCTTGTACTCATGTTTCCCTGTCTTTAACATTGCTTCTATTCTTCAAAAAAATGTGGCCTATTCCCAAAATAAAAATAAAACAAAAAAAAATTGTTCATGCTCTCACTGTCCCTCTGATTTTTCCTATTCTTACATACTACTTGTGTGTCCCTGTTCTTAATCCATATCCCAAGTCTGCTTTTCTATGTACCTATTTCCTTGGGTGTGTGCATTACCTGTGATCTTTGCAAAAGTCCCACACCCATTGTTAGCTACTGTTAGCTGTGGCAATGTGGCTGTGACTGCTCTTTGCCTATGTTAATACTTTTATTAGAAATTTTATGGATTCGGTTAGAATATGCATGTGAAAGCAGGTATATTTACTAATAAATGACTTATGGACATATCATGCAGTTGTCACTAAGTTTACTGGAGAGATAGTTGTAGATATGTATTTAGGAATGTCATACAGCCTAGATTGGGACAGTATTCCTGTAACTCTGCTAATGTACATCACACTTTATAAGACAGTTTTCATGACTTATGGAGTGACTTTGACTGATATACAATCTGCCATTGTTACTGAAAAACTCTGTTTATGTGCCGAGATATTCTACATTCACTGAGGCATATGTACATATTACAGGCTTATTCATAGGTTTTAAGCTGATATCCGTGGAATGCGCCAGATTCCCAGAACTTTACAGAATCCAGGACTACATGTATACTGTAAACTCTAGAAGTTATAGCTATTCGACAGAAAGGATGTAGTATGAGAACAATGCAAGAGCAATGCCTTAACTTTTAGATGAACTTATTGGTTATCAATATAGTTTTATTTTATAAGGTAATAAGTATATAAAAAAAGATGTATTAAAACCAGGTGAATAGCAAATACAAGAAGAAAACACATAATTACTGGACAGAAGAAAATGTAGCTTATCAAGTATACCTTTTCGGGGCCCATATCAAGACAAACAGTTCAATATGTTACCCAGTTATTTCCAGGTGAATTTCAGAAACCTTTCTGATTATAAATTCTGTACTCCATAATAACTATTACTGGCAATTGAATTGCTGCTTTCCTGGTCCACTGCAATTAATGCACCAATTAACAAGCTAACACTCTTTGAAAAAAATTGCTTGGATAGCGAAACAATGCTTCTACGTATACTTTGCATCTAGCATTAGTAGTATTCCAAAATAACAGCAAAAAACCTCAAATGAAGCACTATATTATATTGCAATCTACATATATGCATTGGATGTGAAGAAATACAGATTTACAAAACATTATTTCTCAAGTGTTATTTGATACCCTTAGAAAGGTACCGTATAAAATTAATGCTATATTCTTTAAAGCCTTTAAAATATTTCCTTGCAAAATACATTATTCGGTACAATTATAGAATTTGGCAAATTATCTTTTAGATGAAGTATTCTTGCAATGATGAATCGATGACTGAACATATACATCTAAAGGCCAGGTAACATTCATTATACTGGCTCACAAATGAGGCTGTTTTTTTTTTTTTGTAAAAGGTGTATTAATGATGGAAACATATTGGTTGAAAACGATTATTCATTATTACGTCTTATAACTGACCACAAGGAGAAACAAAAATAAACACAGAACTGAACTGAGAACAGCAGTGCTGCACTGTCACAGCTGTAACTTTTGATAATGTTGTCTTTTGGATGAGATGTTAAACTGTGGCCCTCAACTGCTTGACTTGGTGGTAGCTCAGGTGGATGTAACAGATCCCACAGCACCTATGAAAAAAAGTAGTGGGCCCTTTATATACATAAGAACTCTTATTTAAAAATATTTACAGACTTACAAATATTTACAAATGTACAAATATATAGATATACAAATCTGTTCATACATATTCATAATTTCCTTTACAATCATACTAAATTTTCATCCCTATTAGACCTCACTCCTTTTTCCATAACCACCATCTGATTTTATTTAATACTGTTGCTAACATCCCTTCACCATTAAAAATTTCATTTATTCTTTCATTCGATATAACCCATATAACATAAAATACATTTCATCTATTGTTTTAATTTATCCTTTACTTATATTCTTATAATATCCATGTTTAATCATATCCCCTTTTTTTATATCTTCAAAAACATCTTCATTACATAGTTTCCCCATAATTTTTTACTCTTTTAGATTTCAAAAACACATGTTCTGTAGTTTCTTCTTGACAATGTAAATGTATTCTATTACTTTTCTTTTTATATGGCACATTTTTTTTTACTGGCAATTTATCTATTACCAGTCTCCATAAAAAATCTTGACATTCTACTTTATGATTATACCATGTGCTTCTTATTTTTATAGCTTTAATTTTTTTTTCATTTGTTACATTTCCCTATGGTTTTACATAGTAGGGCTGGATTTCATAAAGTTCGCAGAGGGTATTTATGGACAGCACAGCATGTCTCAACATTTGTCTGTCTAGACAGTATCTGTTGATTATTTGCTGGTCTGAAAACTGGTTAAGTTACAGCATTGCTCTGACGGCTGGCTGCCTTCTAGGATGCATAGCTACATCCTCATTTATGGCTTGCATCGTTGCTTCTTGTTGCAGTATATTAACAGCAGGTTACATTGTTATATATATTTTTTCAGTTTTGCTACAGATTTTGACATAATTCATAGTCTTGAGGTCCATAATATATGTGCCGAGAATTTTGGAAGTGGAGATGGTGTAGCTGTTTGTCGCTTTTCAGTTGCATTGTGTGCACACAATGTGATTTACAATCACACTGGCATGCGTGGATTCCCTAATTACCCTACACTGAATACTTAAGTAGTCAGTCTGCCTTCAGAGTGTCTTCTGGAATCATGACCGTAATAATATGCACATGATAAGAATCATGGATGAGCACATTTATGCATTTGATTTCATGGATAGCATATCTCAAAAAATGCAGTCATGTATAATGCAAACATCTTTGTAACACTGTCTGTGAGAAATACTAACATGAAGTGAAAAGAATCAGCAATGGCTATTTACAATATCTGTAAAATCAACATAACTTGTAATATTTGTACAGCTCATGACTGGAATTGGAATACCCGGCATTACATGTATGTTGAAGGGAGGTCAAAAGAGCTTGCATTTCACATCAAAAATCCTACATCACTTAATTAAACAACTTACAGAAATCATCAGAATAGCATAGGATGCATAGGTAGTGCAGATCCATAGTAAAGTGAGACAGTAGTGATAACTCCTTTGTTATGAAGCATTATTGTAGAAATGTCCATAGCAGCAACAGCACATGTAACACTATTTTAGGAAACATGATTTAAGAAATATCTATGATATCAGCATCACATACTAGATACAGATAATGTAGTAATCCATAGTTTCTGTAGTTAGACTATAGAGTGAAAAGGATTACCAGTATGAATTGCAGATATATACCGTTATCATTTGCAGTAGAAGTCTGACTATACAACTGCATATTGGACTGAATCAAAATATTTAGAAGAATGACATCTGTATGCATACATTTCCAGAAAACATGATTCCAGGAGCTTTTTAATTTCTGTTAAAATTAACATTTTGATTAAATCTGACTTTAAACATGTACCTTTTGAAATGATTAACTTTAACAGATGTATTAATTACAGCTACAGACATTCTGCCAGTTGCCAATGTACCTCTCACTCAAACTAATAGAAACAAAGTACACCATGTGTCACAAAGCTTTAAGTACCATTTATTCCATACATAATTAATGAGGATAATTAAAATTCAAGTTATTTGAATCCCATTCACAAATTGCCATTATACACTGAAATACCCTGGTGTACCACATAAACACCCAATAGGTATCAATAAATGTTATCACTTGT
The DNA here is from genome assembly GCF_019279795.1 of Protopterus annectens. NCBI lineage: Eukaryota > Metazoa > Chordata > Ceratodontiformes > Protopteridae > Protopterus > Protopterus annectens. The sequence goes on from NC_056745.1 coordinate 1,292,886,023, forward strand.
GGCAGATGTCTGTTATTTTCAAATAATCTTAGAACATGACATAGCACTACTTTCAAATATTTATCTTGATACATTTAATGATCAGACCATTGCTAACTGCAAACTGAGTACTTATGTGAACATTTCTGTGTTTTTCTGTTTTTCAGGTATCTACTAATTGAAAATCATGATGGTGCCTTTGAGGAGGCTGTGACATGTCAATGCACCAAACTGGACTGACAAGGAGACGACACAAATGTTGATCATATATGCTGGCTTGGAGCAGAGGATGAGAGCCAGGCCAAAGAACTTTGCCATGATCGATGAGCCTCAATGGAGGACAGGGATCTACTACCTTGGAGTGTAGATTCATCACTGCTATGATGATCTGCATTGCAGGGACACAGCTGAGCTTCAGAGGAGGGTTGATAAGGGGCGGAGACACCCTGTATATCCCTACAGTAAGTACCAATATCCTACATATTCCTTGGTATTCCTATGGATTTTACAGATATTTATTTGACCCGTATATATATATATATATATATATATATATATATATATATATATATATATCATATACATTTTTTATATTGACATTTTAGCTGCTGTGAAAATTAGCTAATGGGGATTATTCAGTGGACTTTCTATGTACTGCCCTCTTGCCTATGGGTTTGATACTCATGTTGCTATTTTATTTCATAATTGAATAATAACCTTAAAACCCCCCCACAAATTAGTGAAGTATTACAAAGGCAACTAAGAACTCGTAAAAATGGTAACACTGTGAGCCAGGGCCCAAATGTTCTACCAAATAGATTAATTCAAGTGAATTTTATTGAGCACTTTTGTCCTTCCAGAAATAGGACTTCATCAGAATGCCACAAACCAACAATGAAACCCTTATATAGACTCACCACAGCTCAAATTAATTAATTCAAATCAGTTACTTTAAAACATATATGCAAATACACAAATAATACAGAAATATGCCATATCATAAAAATATATCCTAAAAAGTAACATAAATAAATAAATAAGAATTAGAGAATAAATAAGTATGTAAAACCAGAAAATTATAGAGAATTATAAATTTCATTAAAAACACTACAATTTTTCTGATCTCATCACCAATACAGGCCGAATGGAGGTATAATCATTAATACCAGGGAAGCTTGTGGCTTGTACATGTGTATAATATGTACAGGGTGTACATATGTTTTACAACATCTAACTACATAATTTCACATAACCACTGTCCTTGGGTATCACTGATGCCTATAGTACCTAAGTCTTGGATGACTGTGCATTTCAGAGTTTTCAGTTATAGTCCCACTATTTGAACCATATATATCTTATAGATGTATTTATAGCCATGTTTTAGCTGCTGTGGGGATCATGTGGTGGACTTTGTACATACTTCCCTCTTGACTATGGGTTTGATGTTGTTATTTTATTTAATAATTGAATAATAACTTTAACTATGTTCTTTGAAGATATATGTATGTTTTACAATGTGCAACTATATAATTTTACATGGTTTCCTATTAAAATGTTGAAATTGATATGGTCAACAGTCATAACATCGAAAGTCTTTACACCGAATGTTCAAAATACTGAAAAAAAATGTCAAAGTTTAAATGGTCAAAAAACACCTGCAGCACTGACAGTAGTGATTTTGCATGGGGGGCAAGCCAACCTGCACCCTCCAGTGGGGGGCTTTGCCCCCCCACACCCCCTGATACTTATATATTACAACTCTGAAATTGCACAACAGTGCTGACAAGGGTATATCCTTGCCCTGTTGTCAACATAATGTCGTCAGGTAATTTGCATGCACTTCCTGTCAACCAAATGAACAACTTAATATTCATGTGTAGACCATATGGGCCGTTCAAATGAATGTTAGACCATATGATTTTCAACCTTTTGACAGTAAACCAATTTCACATAGCCACTATACTTGTACATCACTGACATTTATAGGGCCTAGCCCATGGATGACTGTGTATTTCATACTTTTCCATTATAGTTACTAAAGCACTCAACCTTCCTCTTTCCTAGAGGAACCTTCCTCTTTACCTAGAGGAAAACAGTTTTTGTACTTGCTTTCTTCACTTGCTTAGACAAAAACAGCTCTTATACTCACTTTCCTCACTTGTCTAGAGGAAAGTAGTTTTTTATTCAGGCGTATCCAAGGGTCAACTCCCAGTGTTCTCTGCTGTCTATCTGATGAATCTGGGCATCTTGGGGCTATGTAGCAATTGCCTCATGTACACAGACAACCCTCTCCTGCTACCACCCAGCACCACAACCTGTGAAAGATGCACTTATCTAGCCAAACTGGAGGTAAAGCTCTCTCCAATAAAGACTGAACTTGACAGTCAAGAGGAGAAGGTAAACACTTGCACCACACCACACTCATCACATAGTCCCACTAAACCTACACCACCAAAATCCACACATAGAAACAGAAAAATATTCACGGAGGCTCTGAATAATAATCTGCTCAAGCAAGATAGACCTCCAAAGCAGAAATGCAAGCCACCTCTACCCCCCAACACAACCCAAATGACACATAGCCCACAGACTCAGTGTGTCACTCAACCACAGCCAATATGGCAAAACAACGTACCCAATACACTAGTCATAGGTGACTCTATAGTCAGGCACACTGATGTCACACTCACCAGGCTAAACAAGGAGAAGGTTACTGTCAGCTGTCTGTCAGGTGCCAGGATCCGCCACATAATGCATGCACTCAGGTCACTCCACAGCAAGTACAAATATGACTCTGTCATTGTCCATGTCAGTGTGAATGACCTGAAACATACCTCCCTGGACTACATGAAAAGAAACCTGGAAGTGATCTCCAATTTTGTAGCCCAGGCAGGTATAACCCTAGCCCTGAGTAGCATCCTGCCATCACCCAGAATGATATCACAGTACAAGGACAAAATGATTGACTTCAACAATTGGCCAAGCTTCTGGTGTCATTCTAAGGGGATCCAGTATCTGTCTGCCTGGGACGACATGGTCGACAGACTACGATGGTTGCCAGAGATGGCCTGCACCTGTCACCCCTGAGATTTTGGATACTGGCTAAGGCTCTTGCTGCCCCTATAGAGCCTTTTATAGGCAAGGTTCAAATGACAAATTCACCACTGTAGCAGGAACAGGCAAGCAAAAACTGAGGATAATGCTACTCAATGCTAGAAGTCTAACTCTCAAAATGCACTCCCTCGAGGCACTCCATAAAATAGAGAACATCGATATCTGTGCAGTGACTGAGACCTGGTTGAAGGCTCTAGAGGAGCACCCCTGCATTACCAGGCTATAACTCATACCACACTTTTCGGTCACCTAACCTGGACCAGAACACAAAAGGTGGAGGTGTGTCAATATTCATTAAGGATATCCACACCTCCAGGCTAGCTGCTCAGCATAATGCATCCGAGGTTATCCAAGTGCAACTAACTCTGGGCAAAACTGCAATCCAGATTGTAGCTTTCTACAGATCCCCCACCATGCCCCAGGATTCCCACTCCTCTTTTCTTGATATACTGGAAAATATTAGGGTTCAACCAAACACCTTAATAATGAGTGATTTCAACTACCTCACCATTAACTGGGAAAACTACTCTTGTACCAACTCCTTTGCTCAATGATTGATGGAATTCATAAATTCCAATGCCCTGGATCAACTTATCCACACCCCCACCAGGGGCAACAATATCCTAGGCCTAGTCATTACCAATATGAGTGACCGGTGTTCCACACCTGAAGTCAACTCCTCGTTGGTCAGATCTGACCATAAGTTAATCACCCTAGATATCCACATCCTACCCCCACCCCCCATTAAGGAAATCATGGTAATAATTTTCTCCAAAGCCAAATTCATGCTTCTTAAGACAGAAGTGGCGAACTGCATGACATTCATGCAGATGGACATTACACTTACGACTGCTGAATCCTACACAGATGCACTCTATAAGCACTTACACGAGTGCATGGATCATGCTATCCAGACAGAACCAAGACGCTATCCTCCAAAAAAAGGAAGCCAATCTGGTGGTCCCCTTCCATAAACAAACTATACAACAGAAGGAAGAAACTGTTGCAAAAGAGAGTAAAATCCCATGAGTGGAGGAGTTCCCTGGTCAGCCTCACTAAGAAGCTGAGATCCCTTATAAGATCCTCCAAAGCTAGCTATGAAAACAAAATCATCACTAATTCTAGGGACAACCATAAAGCATTCTATAGCTATGTCAAGAATCTCAATGGCTACACCCATATCTGCTCTGAGTTACAGCACAATGGCATGAAAATTACAGAACCAACTGATAATGCCAACGTCCTGGCAGATAGGTTCAGTGCTAACTTTATCCCCCTCTCACCCCCTAAAGGGCCCATATTTATACAGGAAGAATGCAGAGTCCCTGTAATCACAACTATGCAGGTAAAAGCTGCACTCTTTAAAGCCAAAAACACAGCATCCATGGTATCGGACAATATCCCAGGCTGCATTTTACACAAACTTCAGAACAAACTGGCTCCCCACCTAAGCACCATCTTCAATCATAGTCTCACATTAGGCTTTGCACCCACTGGATGGCACACAGCAACAGTTATCCCACTCCACAAAGGGGGGGGGGGGTCCACCACTGATCCTGGGAACTATCGCCCTATTAGCCTGACAAGCCTGGTCTCTAAGGCCATGGAATGTATCATCATGGAACACATAAACAGAGACATTGGTAACCTCCAAATTCTGTACCCCACCCAACTCGGGTTTGTGAAAAACAGATCATGCCTCCTGAACCTGATCAACTTCTTTGAGGCAGTCACAAAAGCTGTAGACAAGGGTAAGGTGGTTCACACAGCCTATTATGACCTCGCCAAGGCTTTCGACACCATCCCCCATTCTGGAATTATAGCTAAACTCATTAAACTAGGTATAAATCCCTACATCACAAGATGGGTTGCCAATCGGCTCACTGACAGAACCCACATTGTAAATGTTGCAGACTCTAAATCTGACATCAAACAAGTGACAAGTGAAAGTACCACAGGGTTCAGTCCTTGGACCTCTCCTGTTTGGTATCTACTTCTCTGAAGTACAGGCTAACACAGAAGGCCTTTGGCTAACAAAGTTCACAGATAACTGCAAACTAGGAGCAATAGTTGAGCCCCCAAATGATGTAGCCATCCTACAGAAGGGCCATACTGAGATAGATGCCTGGTGTCAGAGCCATGGCCTCAAGCTCAATTCCAAAAAGTGCATTGTCATCCCCTTTGGTAAAAACTCTGTAGCCAAGAACTACCAAATAGGTGGCAGTCTACTTAATGCCGAATGTGTGATAAGAGACCTGGGGACCCAGGTGGACAGTAGTCTCTCCTTTGATAATCACATTGCCACAGTAGTCAGGAAATCCTTCTACATGGCACACCTCATCACAAAAGGGTTCTCATCTAGGAAAAAAGAAGTCATTGTTCCCCTCTACTCAACACTTATTAGACCCATTATAGAGTACAACGCCCCTTTTGGAATGTACCTCACAAGCCATCTGCAGCAGCTGGAAAGACCACAGAAGTACCTCACAAAGTACCTCACAAAGAGGATTACTGGTATCAAACAGATGCCCTACACTGACCGTCTCAAAAAACTCCAGCTTTACTTCGTAGCATACCGCCTACTCTGAGGTGATCTCTGCCTAACATATAAAGCTATGTCAAACCCAGAGCTGTTGGACATGCTACACCTACAGAGTTATAAAATTCTCCTTTCCTTGGTAAAATCTTACAGTCATTATGTCCTATTTATGGAATAAGTTAAGTAGTTTTTAGTAGAGATGTATATGCGTGTATTAGCCAACTTGTTTTAGTCTTTCAAATAAATTGTTTTCAATTAATTTTAATTAATGAGTTGATTGGTTAAAGTATAAAAGAATGTTACTAGTGTCACTGGTCATTTGAAGAAGTCTGGATGTTACACAGACGAAAACGCGGATGTGAATAGCGTTTATGTTTTGGTGTTTGTGCGTGCTTTATAAAATAAAACTCATTGGAATATTGCTGCTTCCCGCTCTCTGTGGATTTTAACTTTTTTTGGTTACATGTATAACTTAGTTACATCATTCTTCCTACACAAGTATACAGACAAGTTTATTTAATGTAAAAATGAATGCCATACCATTGGTTAAACATATTTTGTTATGCATGTGTTGATAGTTTATGTCTTCACTATGAGAGGTGTTAAAATTGTATGCATTTCTAGTATTCTGCCCTTCATCTCAGGATTTCTAAGAAACACCCACAGTACCTGTTTTTTTTTTTTTTTGTACATGCAAGTGTAAGTGCTGTGACTATTGCTTATGATGTATGGTTTGGTGTACTTGTACGTCTGGCTCTGTTTTCAAGTGTGGTCATTGTTCCTCCTGTAAGTACATACTTCAGGCCAGTCATGTGTTTTTGGAAAGTAGAGGTAGGGATATTAAGGCAAGGGGTCATTACAATTGCAAGACTGGTGGTTTGGTTTATCTGGCCATATGCCAACAATGTCCAGCGTTTTACGTTGGCAAAACCGAAAGGTTACTTTCTAGGCGCATATATGAGCACATTTACGACATTTCTAAGTGCAAAAACACCAGTGCCTTGTATAAACATACCACCATATGCAAAAATGCCAAGTTCTTGTTCTTTGTTCTGGAGGTAGTTCCAAAGGACATCGGGGGGGTCCATGGGAGGCACGCCTTGCCCATAAAGAAACGTACTGGCAGATATTGTTGGAGGCTAACAGATCCCCTGGTCTTAATGAATCTATTTCGATTGTTCCGTATTTAAAAATTAAGGCACAATACATTTAGGTAAATTGTGCATAAGTTGTTTTTATTATTTTCATTATTCATTTTGTTGATTGTATAAGTAAATTAATATTGTTATGTGTTTTATTGAATTTTACAAGTTACATCTAAAAAATTTTTTAGTTAATTTTTTATTTAATATTTTGTACTTGTGGTTTAAGTGGTCCAGGATGTAATTGTTATATTCCAATTCATTTTGGTACATACATTTGTTGGAAAATGTTTTTTCATTAACTCCCTTTGACTTAATACATTTTAAATTTGATTCATTAATTAATCAATTAGTGTTTTTGCAAAAGTATTTAAATTGGTTGAATGCAGGAAATTGTTGTATCTGATGAAGTCTTTCCAATAGACGAAAACGTGTGTGGAGTTTATTGCTGGAGTCTTTTTGACACGTTAATAAAATCTTTTTGGATTATTTTGCCTGATTGTGAGCTGCTTCTGCCTAAGCTACTGGACTGGTGTGGCTGCCTTCTTTGTTGAGGTTCGTTTTTTTGCAGCGTCTGTTTTTGGGTTGTGTACGTCTGGCTTCCTACTCACAGAGTGATTGAGAGTCTGTGGTGACAGTGTTAGTGCTGCTGTTTGCAGGCTGGGTGACATGGCCTTCATTTCAACATTGGATGTGCACCTGCCTCACACACCATGGGCGTGTTTGTAAAAACAGTTATAGCCTAGGTTGACTGATACTTCACTAGGTACCTAATTGATAGCAGCAGTTCATAATAAGCACACTCTGCAGGTCAGCATTGGTTTTGTTTCTGTGTCTAACCCCTTGGTTGTTTTATTAAAAAAAATACTTATAGCCTAGGTTGACTGTCACTTGTGCAGGTACACATTTGATAGCAGCAGTTCATAATCAGCAAGTATTTGAGTAAGCCTTCTGATTTCTGATTCTTTCTGAAGAGACTGTATAAAATTGTCACATGCAATACTATTATTAACAGGTATATTACATGCTGCTATGTCTACAGTTGTTTTAATTGAACATATCACATTGTTTTTTAGTGTTGTGCTCATGATATTGATGTGTATTCAGCCAGATATCATGCTGCCTGTCTCAGACAGTTGTTATATGTTGTGTCTATTGACCACAACAGTGTCCGATGACTTTCTCCTTATTTATACAATGGCATGTTCTGTTCGCTTATATGCCTCATTGAATACAAACAGTCAAATATGTTTGTTGACCATTCATACATTTTTACAAATCTAATGACATGTGTGTGCATGTCTAAGCGTATAAAAATGTTCAGTAAAGAATTTTTTGTCCCTTTTAGGAGTAAAATGGATAGGCCCATAGGTAACTCTTTCCAAAGTGGATGTGCACAGCCCCTGTGTAAATTTTCATCACAATGATATTGTATTGTTGATTTTCATGGGAGTATTATGCCTGATAGACATTCTGTTTTCTTTTCTGTTGTGTTTTGTAATTAATCTTTACGGAGCATGGTACCCAAGGACATTTGCCAATCCAAATACGATGGCATGCACATGCGAGACTGCTGTCCAAATCATCTGAAGAAGATGGTGACAATGATTACGGCAATGCCAAGGAGCTTGGACCTGCCCCTGCCTGAGACATCTTGCCTGCACCCCAGAGGAGACATAACAATGGCCACAATACAGATGATTGTCTGGAGGAGATCAAGAAGGTCATGACCGATGTGTTCCAAACACATATGAGGAACATGATGCACACCTTCTTCAATGAGATGATATGGGTTATATGGGATTCATTCAGAATGGTAGCTCATGAGATCAACTGAGAATCTGATCCAAATCAGCCTGGTCCCTCTGGTCAGTATGTATTGTTTGTGTGCTCCACTTGTGCTCTGCTGCAAACATGGTGATTGTCATTTAATTGCTTAGACTGTCTATTCACTCTTGTGCATGCATACCATGTTTGTGTTACTATCGTGTGACATTTTCTTTGGTTTCAATGTGTGCATGACACACATTAACACATTACACCATTCACACACATTCAACTGTCCATGCATTGTGGCAGTTAACTTGTTGATATTGCTGCAACAGGCAGCCTGTAAACATATGTCTTACTAGGATGACTGACAGACAATATATGTTGTCCATAGTCCAACACTAACAGTGTCATATGCCTTGGATGTTTTGGATGTCTGTTTTGCCATACCAGGTATGTGCAACATACAGATATGTCATTCCACATCGTTTTGGATGACAGTTGTCATGATGTCCCAGTCTCATGATGTGGTGTTGTGTCATGGTTTGGCAATACTAATGTCATGTGGGATCAGATAGAGGTATATCTTGTCTATGTGCAGTCCTCCTTATGTGAAAGCATCAAACAGCAAGGTAACATTAATCAGTACACAGTGTTACAGATTACATATTCTTTCACAGTACATCACAAGTTTGTCATATGTAGCATTTCCACACCCATTATTTACTGACATTGGTGTACACCTTCCATAAATAGCTGTACACATTATGACTGCACGTGTTTGTACACATAGATACACACTGACACTGATATATACCTTTGAAAAGTGAGCATTCAGTGATGTGCTTCTGATGTGCTGTAATAATACACATGGGGTGTCCTCTGCTCCGTAATGAGCAGTCTGGTTGACATATACATGTTTCTTCATTTGACATTTGCATTACAGTATATGTGTGTATGATTACAATTTTAACTTAGTTACCTATGCATGTTTATGAGACACAATTGCACATTACTGTCTATGTGTGTTTTCTATATGTTCAGTTTTGTGAAAATCAGCAGTCCATCTGGCCATTTGACATACATTTTCCATTTGTTTAAATGTATGTCTTTTACAGCACCTTATGTGCTTTATACATGTATTTGCACTGTATCAAGTTACTCTGTCCTGCTTTACCATGATGTGGTCCTAGGTTGTCCACCTCCCTCCCACCTTAATATGTCCCTAGTATTTATTGTGGATATGTTTGCTTTTGTCAAAACTACTGTTCATTGACATTTATTAGTTTGACACAGTGAATATGTTCCAAGTCTAAGGCCATTTTACAATGTGGGACATGTGCACACAAGTTGCTGGTTAATGCTTGGAGTACATCCTTGTTCTCATTCTACTTGTGTGTTACCCAGTTTATTTTTTTTCACATCCATGTACACAACCTGCTATATTCATTATTCTGTCATGTTATATTTTTAGCATAATATTACGTTATTTGTGCATATATGTGTACTGACCTTGATTTCATGTACATTCCATTATGACACTGACACATGCATGCACATGTACACCTGTGTGTTGCCTTTGATATGGTATATCTGTGTAACATGCACACATTCCATTGCACATTTGTTTTGGTTGGGTCCACCTACTTGTGTATGTAGCAGCTTTTGCTGATTTTCTACAGTACTTGTGTTTGGCACTGTGTTTGGTTGCTTTTTTTTCACATTCATGGTCATACTATTGCCTAACCTGCATTTGTTCATCTGTGATGTGGCATGGTTAACACTTGCACTGCTGACGGACTATTCAGATATGTATTCATTCATCCAATTTGTAATGTGATCCTCATTTATTACCCTACAACACACATTTACCATTAGTCATACATATCCAGGTATGATTGTCACACAGTTTGCAACATGTAGCAATGTGATGGTGCTTAGCCAGATCTGTATGCATCCCCACCCTTTTGACAACTTTCCGTTACCCATGTTGTGGAATATGCTGTCTGTGTAACTTACCTGTGCTTTTTTCCAACCTTTGTCTGTTTTGTGCTGTGATATTTGTTCTATGGGTATACTTGCTGTGTTTTAACTTCACCTCTTCTCTCCCTATGTTTACCAATCCTTCCATTCTTTAAAAATAATGGGGCCTGTTCCCATCAAAAAATATTGCCCATGCCCCTATGACTTTCCCTCAGATTTTCCTGTTTTAACATCCCTCTTATTTGTCCCTCTTATTTACCCATAACCCACATCTTCTTTTCTATCACCCACTTTTTTGGGTGTGAGCATTACTTATGTTCCCCACACAGATCTTGAACCCATTGTTAGCAACTGTTAGCTATGGCAATGTGGTCGTGATTGCCCTTTGCCTTTCACTTTTTTATTAGGAAATTTACAGATGATATCAAACTGCATAAATCCAAGCATTTTTTAATGCTACATGTATTATATATATATATTAGTCGCTGTCTCTGAGTTTAACATAATGAGTAATGTCAATATATATATGTATTACAAATAGGCTTGCAGCTTTGAACCACATATTCTAAACTTGCGAATGGCATGCAGAAATACCTGTGATCGTCTAAGATATTTCTGTGTATGCTCCTTCAAATTTATATTACCATTGCCATGCAGAGTATATTGGAATACTTAGCATTTTTAATATGTGTCTGTGTTTTTTGGGTTATCACTATGGACACAGTAATGTTCCATTGCTGTCCATAACCTTACTGTACAGATTTTGTTATCATTCTAAAAAAACTGTCAGGATTCTTGTTTTGTGATCATCTTTCAATTCTTTGGTACTGTGCAGCATTATTGGACAACCATTTCTTATAATTACAAATTTCTTGCGCATTTCCATAGTGCACCATTGGAAAAGCGGAACTCCATTGTGTGCTGAGTTATTCTGAGTTTCTTGTCATACATTAGCATATCACAGTGTTACCCAGAAATTTTGTTCTGGTATCCACGTAATGTGCTGGATTATGTGAGTTTTACAGAATCTGCCCCACAGTATTTTCCTGGAGTTCTTTCTATTTCTCCTTTTACATTTTTTCTCTCATTACACTCCCATCTTCCTTTACTTACCTACTTAAGTAACTTGATACTTCTCTTTTTCCTTATAAAAATATTTTTGCTTATATAACAATTCTTGCATTTTTTTTCTTGATTTTTTCATATAGTTCTTTTTAGTCAAAGTGATTTCTATCGCTATGTTCTAACTCTTCCAATGTATTGTTATATGCCCTTTTACATTTTTCTTTCTCTAGTTTTAAACATCATATTGCCACTGTAAAAACAAAATACATTTTTCCTTAAATATCAGATTATGATGAGTTCCCTGTGTGTTAGGGATGAAAGAGCTTAATTTTTATACAACAAACTTTTTGTCACTGAACACGAAAGTCCATTTTTTTGACTGCAGCGATACAGTTTTGGGTATTCTTAAATATCATCTGCCATTTAGACCAATTTTTATAAAATGTTCTCCTGGTAATGTGATCTTTTCATAACTGTATAACTAATATCTTTCCTTCTTCATTCCATATTTGTCTTTTTTATTCCTTTACTTGTTTTTATATATTCCTTGTTTTCCTGTATCTCTAGCCATATTGCAAGGTGATCAGAAAATCCTGTTTCAACTTCCTCCCCTTCTCCTATAAGTAAACTGTCTGATACTATAACATCATTTATTTCAGTTCTATAGATAACCCTTTATGTAAGTCCATGAATATCCGTCCCAAAGTTTTAACTTACATCTTATAAATATTAACATTTTTCTTAAATCATTTCCTTTCTCTTTATGCTTGCCTCTTTTAAATCACAATTAAAGCTTCAGCTATTATAATATTCATATATATCACTACACAGTCTAAAATCTGATGAAATAAGCTTTACCTTTCCTTACATATAGTATAAGCATATGATGTTATAATTCTATATACTTGTTCTTTCCATTTTAAATCTACAATAGTTAAGCTTCCCATTTTGCTTAATTTACATCTAACATATTTACTGTATTTCTACAGAATATGGCTATTCCAGAGCATTTCTCATTTCTCATTTCCCAAATTCCAGATTATCATTCTTCCCCATAGTTTCTGTGTTTGTAATCTTTCTTCATTAGTTAAAAGGCTTCTGTCTTATAATATAAGGTTCCCTATTACGTCCTCAGAGACACATAAACGTCCCCATCGAACCATGTAAACATCGTTCGTCCTGAAAAGCGAAATCCGAAACGTTGAATAGTCATGGTTGGCCCTTCCGTGGTATAGCTCTGTAAGGTAAGTGTGCAATAGTTACAGACCTTAGGGTTAGGGTGCGGGTTAAGGTAAGTGCATAGATGGTAATGTATGTGAGATTTAGTATAGGGTTAGGTAGGGTTAGATGTAGGGTTTTGTTATGTGTATATGTGTGGTTTATTTATTTTGTTTGGGTATAGCTTGTTAAGGTAAATGTGCATTAGTTACGGACCTTAGGGTTAGGTTGCGGGTTAAAGTAAGTGCATAGATGGTGGTATATGCAAGATGTAGTGTAGGGTTAGAAGTAGGGTTTAGTTTAGGGTTAGAAGTAGAGTTTTGGTTGGTGTATGTGTTTGTTTAGTTTGTTTTTGTAGGTAGTATGTAGCAGGCGGTGGGATGGGACAAGTATGATGGTTCTAGCTTTTGAATTTCACAATTTAGGGCATTCAGTGTATTCACGGTTCGCGGAATATGTGTTGGCATTTTTGTATTTGGTTATTAGGGCTTTCAAGCTTGCAATATAGACCCTAATATAATTACATCTACATCACAGGTATTACACCACTCCAGAATCCCTATTCTTCCTACTATATTCTCAATACTGTTCACATTTACATAACATACTCTTAAATGTTAATTTTCCCTTAGATTCATGGTTCCATACATAATTACTAGGCCACAATAAGCCTATCCAATTTCCCTCCATAAGGTGAGAATCAAACACGATACCGTGTGTTTAGGAATCAAACACCTTAACCATTATACCAACCATCAATCATTAGTTTTATATTTTTCATCCATTTTCTTTCTTTTCTCTTGTATGTTTATTCCTTTAAATGTTCCTTTTTTGTCTTTTACCCTTTTACCAATAGAGTTCTTTTTTTCTTTTACTACTTTCCAATTTATGTCTTCATCACTTATTTCAGAACCATCTTATATCTCCTCTTTATTAGCCTTTTCTCATCTAATTTTCTTCTATTTCTACTACTTCTGGAATTTCATCTTTGTTCATTTTGTTTTTTTTCCCTTACCCTTATTTTTATTTTTGAAATCAATTGATAAATGTCAAATTTTGTTACATTTCAGTTCACATTTTTTTGCATCATGTCCCATTTTCCACAAATATAACATTTTCTTTTGTCAGAGTTGCTTATCAAATGTCCTTCTTTTCCACAAAAAAGCATGCATTGTACTGTCTTCAATATCTTACAACACCCCTAATCCTCTTCACATTTTCATGCTTGGTATATCTATAATTTTTTCTTTCTATTTTAACACAATACTACAATCACAGACACTAGTCCATGGACCCCTTTTGTCGTTAACTTTTGCAATGTTCATTACTTCTTTACATAAAGTTTTCAAATGTTCTATTAATGTCTCTCTTTCTACCCCTGCTCGTAATTGTACACAAATTTTCTTTTTTGTTTCGCTGTTAAATGGTTTTATCACACAAAGATTCCATGCATTACAGTCTTTTTTTTTATATTCTCCAAGAAAGCTTACATTGAAAAAATAGTCTCAAATATAATGTCACAAAATGTCTCTGTTAATATGAATACATGCTCTTTCCTCATACGCTTTTACACCCAAAGGAGATATTAAATTGCCCCACACTTCATACCTGTCCATTTCTTTGTCCTCTTTATTTTGAAGCCTTAGCACATACTTCCTTCAATTTCTCATTTTCTTTGGCTTCTCCACTTTTACCTTCTTTTGCTTTCTCTGCATAGCTTTACTTTTATATTTCACCACTGTTCTTCAGGACTGTATCTGCATTCTCCTTTTGTATTTTTTTCCATAATGTCCCCCAGAAACATCTCTCTCGTTTTCTGGCTCACTCTGCACCACTATTTCTTTAAGTAAATCATCTTGCAACCCCCCCCCCCGACTTGAGGGTTGTAATTATAAATCCATCATTTGCTGACTCATCTCCATCAAACAGATTTCTTTGAAACATTTCCTCAGAATTTTGCACACATTCTCTGGTCTCAATATTTGCTTTTTCCTCTCTTTCACCACTCCATTATCTCCTTCTCTCTTCATTTGTGTCCCTTTTTCTCTAGCCTGCCTCTTCAACTCAAATGGAAACAGGAAGTGCTCTTCTGAAATCAGTCCCACTAACCACAATGATGAGTAGGGCTTTTTATTGATATATACATTACATATTATTTACATATTTACATTATTTACATCTATTTACAAATCTCCATACATTACAAACTTCAATTTAAGTATTTCCCCAGTCTTTTATCCACAACTAAAACATTATTTTTTTCCAAAATCTTTATCAAAGTCCATTTTTAATTGTATTTAATTTCATTTAGTCTCTTGCTCCATAAAGTCCATGAAGCGTAAATATTACTCTGTCCATTTTCTTCACTTTTTCCTGTTAACATGCACCATGATAACAAAATTCTATTATGTCCATATTTATTTGTTCATATTTTAACAAACTTTTCACCCTATTATCTTTACATATTTCTTTCCACAAATTATTAACTCTTTCACATTTCAAAAACACATGCTCAGTAGTTTCAAACTCTCCACATTTATTACATAACTCTGTCTTGCTTTGTTTGTATGGTATATTTGCCTTAACTGGCAATTTTCTAATAGACAATCTCCATAAAAAATTATTATATTCTTTAATCTTTTTATAGCTATTATATCTCATCATTATAGCTTTTTTCTTATCTATTTTTAAAATTTTCCATGGATCAATACAATAAAATGCTTTCATAATACTTAAGTACCATTCCTTTCCATTTTTCTCACATATATATATTTTTTATTTTCCATAACATAATTTTGTCTTGGCACTCTTTTATTTCTTCATTCGCAAAGCTTTTGCTTCGCTTTTTAACTTTCATTTCTTCCCATGATTCTTTGTATTTATAATATAGTATCTCTCTATCAAGTTTTTATTTTCCTTCATAATTCCTTTTAATACCTTATATAAAATTAAAGATACTGCATGTACTATTGGGCTTATTAAACCCCAAACCTCCTTGTTCTTCTTTCATATACAGAATCCCTCTTTTGACTGGATTCAGTCCAGAGCCCCATATACAACAGAATATATCCCTTTTTCTACTTAATAGAAATCATATAAATGTTAGAAACATAAGCAATTTTCCTATTACCATGGTGTTTTAACGTGTGCTTTTTCTATATGAAAATGTATATGATTTCCAAAAATTAGTCATATCTTTTACTTTTTTGAGTACATTATCCCATTGTTGTTGTCTGTTTTCATTCCTTTCAAATGTTTTTCCTAAAATATCTATATATTTTTCATTGAACTCAACACCTCCTATCATACCTTCAAAACAAAATCTTTTACTTTTCTCCTTATTTATACTTAAACCATTTTTTAATTTATACTTAATTTTTCATTTGCTTTTTCCATCCATTCTTTATTTTTAATGATCAATATAATATCATCCTCATAATTATACATTAATGGCAGTTGTACTTCCTTCATCATTGTGTATCCACCACTACTTGACAATTTATTAACTTCCTTCATTATTACATTTATAACTAAAGAGAAAATTATACTACAAGCTAGGCATCCCTGCTTTATTCCACATTCTATTTTATTTCTTCCCCAATCCAGCCATTGACATTTAGTTTCACATAGTTCCTTTCATAAACAGATTTTATTACTTGTGATATTTTTTTTTGCTTACATTATATGCCTGCAAAATTCCCCATAATGATTTATATTGAATATTATCATAAGCTTTACTTATATCACCTATCATAACATTCACTTTTACATTTTTATTTATGATATCATCAGTTATTTCTCTTATTATCCATAATAACAATTTTCAGTCTAGAGCCCCATATACAACAGAATATAATCATCATTAATTCCTTTTTCTACTTAATAGAAATCATATAGATGTTAGTAACATAAGCAATTTTCCTATTACCATGGTGTTTTAACAAGTGTGCTTTTTCTATATGAAAATGTATATGATTTCCAAAAATTAGTCATATCTTTTACTTTTTTGAGTACATTATCCCATTGTTGTCTGTTTTCATTCCTTTCAAACGTTTTTCCTAAAATATCTATATATTTTTCATTGAACTCAACACCTCCTATCATACCTTCAAAACAAAATCCTTTACTTTTCTCCTTCTTTATACTTAAACCATGTTTTAATTTATACTTAATTTTTCATTTGCTTTTTCCATCCATACTTTATTTTTAATGATCAATATAATATCATCCGCATAATTATACATTATTGGCAATTGTACTTCCTTCATAATTGTGTATCCACCACTACTTGACAATTTATTAATTTCCTTCATTATTACATTTATAACTAAAGAGAAAATTATACTATAAGCTAGGCAGCCCTGCTTTATTCCACATTCTATATTTATTTCTTCCCCAATCCAGCCATTTACAGTTAGTTTCACATAGTTCCTTTCATAAACAGATTTTATTACTTGTGATATTTTTTTGCTTACATCATATGCCTGCAAATTTCCCCATAATGATTTTATATTGAATATTATCATAAGCTTTACTTATATCACCTATCATAACATTCACTTTTACATTTTTATTTATGATATCATCAGTTATTTCTCTTATTATCCGTAATAAGAAATTTCTTCCTTTTCCCTTTCTTCCAAATATATTTTGGTCATATATTCTATCCATTTTTTTCTGTAACCATTTTGTTATTATTCTCATAAAATTTTTATAATACATATTATTCAATGTAATAGGTCACCATTTTTTATATCCTCTTTATTTCCTTTTTTAAATATAAATGTTATAACTCCTGTACATATCTCTTTCTCTTTAATTCCAGTTTCTAAACATTCATTCATAATTTCTATAAAAATTATTTTTTGCCACTCTTTCATTTCCTTATACATGCCATAGTCAATTCTGCACAATCCTATTGCAGAATTCATGCTAATATCTTTTAGAATTTCATTCATTTCTTTTATGGTTATTTTTTTGTTCTAAATACTCATTATCTTCCTTATTTAATTTTTCACATTTATACATTTGTTCTATGCTTTCTACTCTCTTAACAAATAATTCCAGTACATATTATTTAATTATGTAAACCATGGTGGTACAGCGGTAGCATTGTTGCCTCACAGCAAGAGGATCTCCTGTTCAATTCATGGCTGGAGTGCCTTCTGTGTGGAGTCTGCATGTCCTCCTTGTGGTTGAGTGGCCTGTGAAAGACATGCTTGAATGGGTGTGCCTTTGCTGAAGGTTGAGTGTTGGGCTGGCAACTCGGCACCATAAAAAATCTACTGCCAACCATTAGTGGAATGGAGTTCCACTGTGGCGACCCCTAACCGGGAAAAGCTGTAAAGACAAATAAAAACATTATTTAATTATTTCATATATTCCTTCTTGCTGTCTTATTTGCTTACCTTCCTTATTTTTAATTCTCTTATTTTTCCTTATTTTATTATTTTACTCAGATATGGTGCTATCGCTTCTTTCTTTCCTTGTAAACAATATTTTTGCTTGCATAACAAGTTGTTAATTTTAATTTGATTCATTTTATATATTTTTCTTTCTTTTTCATAAAAGGATTTTTTCTTCTCTAATAAGTCTCTAAATGTTTCTTGACTTAATATCTTATATCTCTCATTTTCTGTTCTTTTCTTCCTTAAAAATTTAAAAAAATACTTTTTTATATTTCTCTTTAAAAGTAAGCCACTAAATAGTCCAATTCTCATAAAAGTCCCTCACAGTTGTAAGATTTTTCCATAATTCCACAAGTTCTTTATTCTCTTCTAAATCTAATTCATTTTTATTCTCTTTATTTATTTTCCTATTCTTATATATTCTTCATTTTCATGTAATTTAACCCATATTGCCACATGATCTGAAAATCCAGCATACTTAATTCCTTTTTTTTATAATTTTTAAATGATCAGATATTAAAAAATAATTAATTTATATCCTAATTTCATTCCTTTTATAGGTCCAGTGGTTATTCTCCCATACGCTTAACTTTCCACTTCTCATAATTTCTTTAGTCATTTTAACATCACAATTGCTCTTATTTTTCCTGAAATTACAATTAAAATCATCCACCACTATAATGTCCATATTTACACAAACATATTCAAGAATATTTTTAAACATAATTTCTGTCTCTTTTTTGTTACATATGGATATAAAGCTATAATTCTATATATATATTCTTTTCATGTCACATCTATTACCAGTTCAGCCTAGTTCCACTAGGGTTGCATCTCATATTTTAATGCTTTCTTGACATAATATACATATGCTCGAGGATTTTCTTTCCCCGTGTTCCAAACTACCACACCATTCCAAAGATTTTCAGTTTGTGTTCTTTCTTCCTCTGTTAATAATCTGGTATCTTCTAAAACAATAATATGTGCATCTACTGCAGCACACCATTGTAATATACCTGTTCTCCTTTTAAGATTGTTCATACTGTTCACATTTAAAGCTAATATTTCCAGCTTTTAAGAACAGTTAGTAAATAAAATGTTTATCCATTTCCTTTCTTATTTTCTCTAAGCATTATGTTTTTGAATTTTCTTTTACTTTCTTTACCTCCTTTCCATACTGAATAATTTTTATTTCTTACTGTGTACCAATCAGCTTCTTTCTTGCTTGTCTCCTGTTTCTTTTTCCTTGCTACTTTCTTTAACTTCATGTATAACCTCTTTATCAGTTACATATTTTTGTACATTTTCTTGTATAACACATTCTATCTCTTTATCCTGTATAACTTCATTTCCATTTTCTTGAACATTCATTTCACATTCTAGTCATGAATGACCAGTATTCCACATTTTTTGCACTTTAAATCACATTTTCTTGCATTATGCCCTGTTTTACCACATAAATAACATCTTTTTTATCACATTAATTGATGAAATGATCATTTTTCACAAAGCTTTTGGTTTATCCCTGTATTTCAAAAAACCCCTATTACAATATTAGGTATATGCATAACATTATCATTTTCCATTTTCAGTATTACTCCACACTCTTATCCCCCAAGCAATACTCATCTTTCATCATATAACCATGGATAAATATTTTTCTTTTGTTCGTATGCACCCAAAACATTTCCTTGGCCTGCCAGTCTCAAATATCAAGTCACAAAATGTTTCTTTATTAATTAAAATTAATGCTCTTACCTCTTTTGCTTTGACAGCCAGAGGTGCTACAACAGAGTCCCAAACCTTATACCTGTCTACATTTTCTTCTGTCTTACAGCTCACATGTACTGTATACTTATTTTTTGTTTCTTTTGTTTCTACTTTTACTTCGCTCCTTCTCCCACAATTTGTGCATAAGTTTTTGTCTCTTGATCTTTTTCTAGCACAGGCTCTTCTTCTTCTCCTTTTTCTTCTTCTATTTTCTTCATGATGTCACTCCCTGAAATTGCTACTCCACTTTCTGGTTCACTTTGGTTTACCATTTCTTCCAAATAATCATCCCGCAACCCTCCTAATTATGCATTTCTCAGAGGTAACTGTCTCTCCTTCAAACAACCTCCTCTGAAAGTTTTCCTCTGAATCCATCTCTGTTACAGTTACAACACTGTTTTTTTCTGCACCCACAGCATCAGAAAAAACTTTTGGTAGTGATTCTACCATTTCAACTGCATTTTCATCAGCCTTCACTTCAATTCAGCCAAAGCTGAATCAGCCATATTTTCTCCCTGTTCCTCCTGGCTGCTTCCATGCCTGGACAGGAAACAAGAAGTCAGGATGTATAACACACAAATACTTCCCTCGACTACCAAGAGTAAAGGAAGTTCCCTGATGCCCTGTGCAAATTTTCCCTAATTGTACAAATACCACCTCAGATCTTCCCTGAAAAGAGGCTACTTGCCTAGTGGGAACAAACCCAGTCAACAGGGCATGTTGTATAAATCAACCAATCAATGAATAAATGAATAAATAAATAAATAAAAACATTAGTTTTACAGAAAGAATTTTAACTGCTGTTACATTTGGAGTTAAAAGACCGATAAATGTGATGGCCAAAAGATAAAAAGTGGCATTCTTTGATTTAATACAAATGTTCAAGGCCCACCTGGACAAGTCTTATGAATTACAAATGTGCTGGTGCTGCATTTTACTGAACGTTCTTGCTTCACTATACTTTCTTGCTTCTCACGCAGTTAAGATCCTGGTCTTGGCATGCTTTCTAGGCAAGCTCCTATGTCCATTGCTAAAGAAAGCTGAATTTTCAAATCTGTGGGCAACCGAGTATCAGCCAGTGGCATTACGTGCTTTAGAATGGAGTTCAATTTGCAGGAGTACCCAAAGTTCCAGTTTTAATTTAGCTTCCAAAGTAGGAAAAAAGATATTTTGAGTCTGTCTAACCAAAATCAGGATGGCTGAGTTAGAAGGTAATTATACTGGTTAGCAGTAAGGTCTCCGTTGTGATCTCAAGCAGGAGATATTCATGGGGTAAAATGTACAAGAGTAAAGGGCAGGTGTCAGCTGTAACTTCCTGTATGAGGTCAGCCACTTTGGGTTCAAGCACCATATTTCACACACTGAAGCATGTAGCCAGTCAGCTCATATACATGAGGCTCTTGAGTCCAATACTAAAATAATGAAGTTATGCTTGAGTTAAGTATATCTTTCTCTGTCAGCTCTTTCAAATTCGTGCCCTACTATTGATATGAAAAGAAGCTTTTGCTCATGTTCCAGAACAGATAAGTCCATGGTTACTCCTACAGTGTGGGATTTGTGGTTGATCTTCAGCACCTATTGAGATGTGATGGAGTGGATGGAAGGGTGCACCCTTAGACAGTACAGTGCTAGTGTTGGGCATAGTGCAGGCCTACTTTGTCTCAGTGCTACCTTTGGCAAACACTCTTGCAGTTGTGATCGATTTTCTACTTCTATGTATGTATGTTCTCACATTTCATCTAATGGCCATGGCATGTGATAAGCAAGATATGGCCTCATCTCCTTCTAGTTTAAGACAACTGCCTCTTTTCACATACAAGTCATCTTGAGCTGTGGAATCAGAGTAGACTGAGGATCTTTTCAATGAGAATGTTAAGGATATTGATAAGTCCCCATTGACAACACAGGGAAATCACTTTATTTGCATTCCCTCTGGACTGTCCAGCATTCACTCTACATATTCCTCAAAAGGTACTAAATTTATACTTTGGGGAGAAGGGTGAAAACCATAATTCACCTCCCTCCCCCATAGCCTGCTCTTATGAATGCTATTTTTATGACCTGCAATCATTCAAACACTGGTGCTTCCCCTTCAAAGAAGGCAAATTTTCTCTATAAATGTCTGAATGAGTTGCAACCATGATTTATGAGCACCCTGTGACAAAAACGTAGACACCAATATGGCCCAGAGGAGGTCTCAGATAACAAAGCATCTGTGTACTCTGTTTTGAAGAATCCAAAACAATGAGCATGTAAGGCAGGAAGGTTTTCTCCTCTATTTTGGGACATTGAGCAGTTATTTATCTATTTTGCCTGTATCAGTTTTAGTCTTCTCTTCCTGACAACACTTAAGAAAACCTGGGTGAGCTCCTTTATTCTGTTGTTCAGGAATATTTGGAATAAAGTCTTAGACAGCTCACTCTATGGGTTTCACATAGACCACCTGCAATTTTTGCTATGTCTATAATGTGGCCAGAACAGCAACATCTGATATGTGTCCATTCCTGATGGCATGGTTCAGGCTCTCATCTTTCAAAAATTTTCATGACCCTGTAGAACAAGAAAGCATGACTATATAACAATAATCTTACTGACAAGAATGGATGAAAATCACTGGTTCTGAGAGTAATTGCTCATAGTCATATAAGAGTTAGTGAAAAATATCACAGACATTTTACTGGTGTGTGTATTGTGGCTACTATAAACAATAGACTGAGAAATCATCCAGATTACAGATGTTGCAGTGGGTTCTATTTTGAAATGTTTAGTCAGTGCCTGTGAAAAATTTGCTATGATTGCTATCTCTAAGGATCACAATACACTTTGAATGGTAGTTGAAGCAGTATATTTCACTTTGAATATGGTTATTTCTGGCAGATGGCACAATTCTGAGTAGACTTTTTCTGAGACTGTTAAACCAAACCAGACCCTGTTGAGAGACAGCAAAATTTCTTAGTAAATAAAAAAGTGGTTTTAACTTCAAGAAAATAATAGATGGTGGACAGTAGGCCATGAACAATAGTTTAAAAGTTAAATAATTATGAAGTAACATAGCATGAATAAATAACCTGCAGAGAGTCAGATTTTTCAACTGATAGACAAAGATGCTGAGAGGACGAGAGTAAGGAAATTGGGAGATTAAGAGAAGGTGAGAAATTGATTTACCAAAAAGGTCAGTACTGTAGCCACTCTTGTATTTTAAGGGAAATTATAAAGTTTATGAAGAAAGTAGCTTTCGTTTAATTCAATATATAAGCAGAATGAAACCTATTTTGCCACTGAAGAGAGATGCTTCAGCAAAAGGAAGAGGGAATATTTTTTCACTCTGACTGCTGTTCCATTACAGAGACGTTTCCTGATGTGACAGTGTGTGTCATATTTTAGGATTCCACATGAAAATGAACAAAAAGTATCGGCAGTAAAATATGAAATCTGTTTTGGCAGGGGGGATTCATTCCCTGCATGCATCATAATAACATATATTAACTCTGATACTACTGCACTTCAGGGAATAGGAAATTTACACAACAGTCATATGCAAGGTGATGAGTGTATTTTTGTATTCCACAGCTTTTGAGCAATTACCTGCTGTAAATATAGACTACCAAACCCAATCTTTCTAAAGCTATAGTAATCAGTTTACAAAGAGTGGAAGAATTTAAAATTGCACAAACAGGCAAGAAACAGTCTTCGTTAGACATCGAAGAATGTAGGCTGCTGAATTAATTAAGATTGTCAGTTCATTCAAAATGAACGGAAATCATTGTGCTCCTTCCCCGCTGTCATAGTCTGTGTTTTTTTGTGTCTGCATCGTTACTTTATGTCTAAAACACATTTAAGTTCTGCTGGTTTGCATTATACTACAATCTTTTGATGCAGGCACATTAATGCTTTCACTGGCTTTCCTTTTTATGAAGTCCCCGCACTGTCTTGCCTGGTCTTCACTTCAGCTTGAAATATTGTAACAACAATAGTAATGATGAAAACAAAACTGTCACATAAATGCATAATGGAGGGATTAAGTGAAATCGAAATTTTCTGTAAATAAACATGGTTTAGATGATTTATATTAATACATTCAACTGAAGTCATTCTGCCTGTATTTTAAACAGACACCCACCTAGAAGACAAATACCAGCTCCAGACAGAGTGCTAATTTTCCTTTTGTTTTCCACAGCAACAAGAGGTTGATCTTGTGAACTACACCTCTGCTGTGCTAAATGAGAAATAGTTATAAAATACTACTTTCCAATTACATTCAAAATGCCCTTTTGTGTTTACTAGGTTACCTTGCCACACTTTTTTATTATGCTAGTACATACTCAGGTTTTAAATTACCCTGTCACGTTCTATAACAGCTTATTAAATTTCAGCTGCTATTTTATTCTACTTTTTTATAGACATTTATTCTCAGATTTCTAAGTAAGCAATGTCATTTAAATGCTCATTACAAACATTTCCATGACAAGTAAATCCAGGGTGGAGTTGCAGGAATTATATAATTATTATTAAAAAATCACAGGATGTTAAAACTTCCAGGTAATTTATTACAATATCTGGGATTCAGAACCAAATAGCACATTGCGTTTGTCAAAACTACATGGCAATCAGCTGCATGCACAGTGGGGGTGATTCAATGACACAAATAATATTATAGTATAATAGAGAAAATAATGCTCTCAGCACCATATGTTAATGATCGTGTAATGATATGTAAATGAGCAACATTTTACTCATGAGCCCCTTTGTGACTGCAATTGATGGTAAACAATAAAGTGGAGTGATTCAGAAACATATAACGATTGCACAGTCAGTTGCATCTGCCACCAAGTTTGTACACTGAGATTTCTTGGTTAACAGGAAGAGTGACCATGCTATGATTCTATGTCCAGCACCTGTCTTTGTTGGACAGCATGTGTTGGAGGCGATTCTTACAGACAGTATCTGCAAGGGTTGCATCATAGCCCTCTGTATCACAGAAGGATCTGACCACACCAAGCTTATCATCTTGTTCATGACAGATAAAATGATATACCGTGGAAAGTGACACCATGTATCAGTTATTACATTTACATTCCACTCTCATGGTCACATGAAATACCAATTATTGTGTACACTAAGGTATAGGTCACTTTGATTATTCTTGCTACAAGGACCAGCATGGGATAAAGACTGTGTGTAAATTCCAGGCATCTATCTTGAGAATGTTACACTAGTTCCTAGCAGTGATGCTGCAATACAAGGAAGAGGATCTGTGGTTCTCAAAGATCCCAGTAGACAAAAGTAAAACAATGTGGAAGTTCTACAAAATAACCCATTTTCCTGAGGTACTAGCAGCCACTGACTGTAGCCGCCACAAGTTTTTGTTTTGTCCTCATGGACAACGGTACATCAACTATAAGGAGTCCCACTTCATTAACTGCCAGTTGTTGAGTAGTGCATATATATATATATATATATATATATATATATATATATATATAGGTCTACCTGACATTGCCGACAGTCCAGAATGTCGACAACCATATGGCCGACACCATATGATCGACATTTGGATTACCGACAATGGGAAACTGGCATCTCACTATAGTGTGGAATGGAAAGATTTCCATTCCTGCACTGTAGTGCGATCTTGGAGTTGGTATATTAAAGTTTTGGGGGTGTGGGGGTGGAGCCCCCCACAGGGGGGTGCAGGGGGGCATGCTAGCACTTTAAAGGAAATTTTATTTCCTTTTCTGTGGATTTATTCATAGGGTAGTATAGGTTCATAGGGTAGTACCAAGCTAACTGCCCTTGCGAGCCATTTTAAGCCTAGCCAATTATCCCTTGTGAGACTCAAACCCTGTACCTTGTGTTTGTAAGGCAAACACCTTAACCATTAGGCCATCCTCCCTAATGTCAAGATTTTGAATGTCGGCCATATGGTGTCGACCATATGGTTGTTTGCATTCTAAAATTTTGACATTATGAAGTAGATCCATATAATGTGTACGAGCACCACCCAGGCAGTTCCCACCATTCCCACATCTGGCACATGCCTATCTCATACCAGCAGTTTGTGCAGAGTGTGTTCCCACAGGGACATCTTCCTGGATACGCTGAACATGCTCTGGAATCATGAGTCATGACATACATGCATACATGCAAAACCCACAGAACATAGCTTTGAAGACATGCAACTCCACACTATTGCAGGTCATAAACATCATTTAGCATGTCTTCAGACTGATAAAGGCATACTTCCACAGCCTAGGTTCCTCTGGTAGCAACTGTCTATGAAATTATGCATATGTAGGCAATTGCTATCAAGGAATCAGGTAGACAAATTCCAGCACCTGATGCTGGTTGAGGATCTACTGGAAGACTCAGGTGCAGGGGAAGAACATGAAAGGCAGTGGTGAGTACAATATGCTGTGACACTGGCAATTAGGGGTATCTGCTCTACAGTTATGGGCCACATTAGACACAACAAAGATTAAAACTGATGCAGCAGTGACGGGCTACACTGTGCATCAGGCCACATGGCATGCACCATGTCAGCAACCTTTGCATACCTTTCTCCCAATGAAGTATGGCTATCATGTGCTCGGCATATGTACTCCAGTCCTGTATCAGTTGTCCTCTGTTCTGATCCTACCACACCTTGACTACCATGTCCCATAAATGATACAAATACACTGACAGCATGCATTGCAACACAGACCACTATCTCAGTGCTGCATAGCAGAGGTCTTACTGTACCTCACACAGCCCCATAGTCACTACATGGATAGGCTAATACTAATCATACCTCAGGCCCTATCCCAGATATCCATCATTATACATCTTATGTTCCTCTTTCAGTCTTTGATGTGGAATTCCCAAGAAAATCAGTTTTAGGTAGTCAATCCTCACATATGCATATGGACTGTATCCGTTGACCTCATCATGAATGGCACAATTCTATAGTTTACACAGACAAGTCAATCAGTAGAAACTGCAAGAAAAATCTAGCCCAGCTAGAGTTTCCACGGTGTGATTCCTTAAACCTCTTATATTAGAGACACATGGGATATATGCAAATAACCCCTTAAGGGCATCAGGTGTTTGAGCTATACAGCAGTTGAGAATGCTCACAACTTGTTTTTATTTTTAAGTCTGTAGACTTACAGACTTAAAAATAAAATAAAAAAAAGTCATGAGCATTCAGAACTGCCATATAGTTGCAAGCGTGTCATTTATATTCCAAAAATTATCCTGGCCCACCATTTATGTATATGCAATGATATGGTGGCATCAGGCACTGTCATGAAGCCCTTTCAAGTCATACCTGGAGTACGTGTCAACACAAATCTGCTACCGTTTTTCTCTAATCTACAGCCTTTGAGGTGACCATGGCTTCTGAAGATGCTGAATATGGAAGGGCTCTCATGCTGCAGGAAAAAAGTAAACATTTTTCTGCATTTCCTGCATAAAGTAAACTAGAACATTTGCTGGGGACCTCTTATGATGGTTCCCAATGCAAAGTGATGCATGTCACTGCCTTGCCATAGCAATCAGTGATACAATGGACATCACCCGTATTGGTAAGCAGTGCAGACATAGGTACAGCAACCCAAGGAGGTGCCATGATGACCTTCTTAGTCAATAGGATGAAGAGGTTAGACAAAGTGCATAAGAGTTTTATAGGAAGCAGTCATGGCAAGGCTGTTATTTATGATTATTTAGGCATAACCCTTCAGCCATATGCAGGTCATGTGATTCATGAACATCTTTATTTTAGTTTTCTGTTTCTCAGCTTCTGTTGAGATACCAGACAAGAAGTCGATCTGCTGGAGGCATTTGGAAAGACTGTCTAGTTGCAGGAGTATGTTTATGCCATTGATCTTGCAGATGCATATATTTTAGATACCTAAAGTATCACCTATTTTTGCAATGTTATTACTTAGTTCAAATATTGCAAATTGTTATTATATGCCTAATGCAACACATATCTCAGCAGTTCAGGATGACCAATTATACCATGCATTCTATCTATTAGGAGTGCCTCCAGTGGAATGTTAATGATAACTGGTCTGATGGTGATTATTCTACAGCAATGTTGGGCCACAAACGGTACATTACACCTGAATGTTTGCCTTCCTACACCGCCGTATCCATATTAATTTCCCTGACATTCATGTTTGACAATGGTTCCAAGCATTATTCATTCAATTTTCATTACGCCTTTTGCCAGTATCAGTTATACCTGTCATACTGTGGACATGTATCAGACATACTGCTGCTTGTCAATTACTGGTGGCAACATTGCTGCTACTCGGTGTATGTGATCTGTGTTTAAGAAATCTCAGCTATTGTGGCTGTGTTCTCTTGGCATGGTCATCATCTTACCATGCTGGGAACTGTCCTGCAGACTGAGTCTGCCACCTGATGGTATGTGGCATCTAAGTTTTTTCCATCTAGATTTCATGGACCATGTAGTTGCTTTGCAGCAAATGCACTGCTGACAGGACATGCATACAGGGAGACTGCTTAGCCACCACGTAATCTTGGACACTGAGGCACATTGCTTGTCATAGTACCCATTGGTATAGTAGCTGTACTATGATTGTTTTGCCATTACATAGTTAACAGCATTTTGCTCCACCAGAAACAGTTATTCCATGCTATACATTCATGATAGTTATTTTTGCTCTTGTGCTTTTTCTCTTTATCACTGTCTTTTTTTATATTTTATCTGTTTTGTTGTTTCTCTCTCCATTTATCCTCATATTTTATGCAGTGTTTATCACAGCTGTGAATATCATACAGCAGTGATAATCTCACTACCCACCTGCCGTACCATCATTGGGTCTGCTGCTGTCTCCAGACCAGTAGGTACCTAGATACCTGTTCTGGCCACCTTACGCATGTCCTCATGCAACTGGAAAAGTGACACCACTGAGTAGCCTGTGTGGCAGGGAACCATTGACTGAACCCAGCCACTTCACACTTACTAGGCTAAGTAAGGAGAGAGTCACAGTCAACTGTCATATGGGGCCTCCTGTCTGTCAGATCATACATGCACTTGGGTCATTGAACCACAAGTACTAGTAAGACACAGTCATAGTCCATATGAGTGTAAACTACCTGAGGCATAACTCCCTGGACTGTATGAAGAGAGACATGGCATAGGTTTCGGACCATGTACCCCAGGCTGGTCTGAGCCTAGCATTGAGCAGGATTGTACCTTCTCCAAGGATGATGCCACAGTATGAAGAAAAAATAATTGACTTTAATGATTGACTTAGAGTATGTTGTCATTTGAAGAAGGTACAATATTTGTTATCCTGGAGGGATATGGACAACAGACGGTGTTACTTTGCTAGGGATAGTGTGCACCTATCCCCTCTGGGATTTTGAATATTGGCTAAAACCTTATCCACTCCCATACTGCTTTTTTTAGGCATTGCCAATCTGAAGAACCTACCAACATAGTTAAACCAGTCCAAAAGAAATCTGAAAGTGTTACTGTTCAATGCCAGGAGTCTAAACAAGAAACTGCACTCCCTGCTAGTTCTCCTCACTCTGGAGAATTCAGATATTTTGGCAGTTCCTGAGACACAATTTAAAGCAATGGAGAGTACCTTAGCAGTGAAGAGCTGCAATGCCTTCCACACATTTACACCAACTACCACACAGGAAAGGACAAAAAGTGTCAGAATCTCTATTTACATGAAAAACAAACACACCACAAGGCTGGTCCAACAGTATGATGTGCTTGCGTTTCTCCACATCCAAATTATCTTTGACAAAGTCCCATGTCATGTCCTTTGAAGAAATAGGTTCTCCTCTACAAGCAAAGAAAACCATAATACAGGATTAAATGTACTGGAGATGCTTCCCAGTCAACCTAAAACTATATCATGGACAACTTCAACTACTCAAGTACAAGCTGGGAATCATACATGAACCCTAACATGTAAGCCCAAAGATTCCTTGACTTTGTAAATGCAAACAAATTGGATTGCTTAGTCTGTACACCTACTAAAGTCACTAACATCCTTGACCTGGTCCTCACAAACATGGCAAGACTTTGGACTCTATCTAGTCTAATGTCCTCACTAATCAGATCAGGCCATAACGCTGTCTCCTTTGAAGTAACAGTAAAATGAAGGACACTGGTTAACCCTGGAGCTTTCAGGAGTTATTCTAAGGTAAGCGTCCTACTACTAAGTGACACTCAGGAAAAATTTCAAGCTGCCGCCTATGTGGAATCATTCTGGGAAGCCCTGTATAATCATATTAACAGCTGCATAAAAACAGCTGTACCCACCTGGATTAAGCAACGGGAACAACTCAAAAAACAAATTGGCCCACTAGAATCCCAACATCAATAGGTTTGTATAGCAAAAGGCAGAAATTTATAGCAAAAACTAGAAGATGCAATGCCTAACAAAGTAAGAGATCCCTCATCAAACTAAATAAGCAACTCAGGGGGGCAGCAAAGTCTACCAAAGCTAAATGTGAGGTAAAATTAGCTTTTTTCAGCTAACATGTATTTAAACTTATTGGAAGCATTCAGCATCCAACTCAATACCAAATTCATGGGCAACTTTAATTACCCCACTATTAACTGGGAATCATATGCAAAATCAAATGTACAGGCACAGAAAATTCAGAAATCTCTGCCCATGAATATGGTATTGAGTTAGATAGTGAGTACTTCCAATAAGTTTAAATACATGTTATGGGTTTCCTGGGTCATAGAGTGGAACTTATAGCTTGCAAGGAAGTGGTATGGCATTTTACCTATGGTGATTTGAACATGGAGAAGCTCAAGTGCACTGTCCTGTTTGACGAGTCTTTATGTCTTTATTTTTTATGTAAATCGAGACACCTTCACCTTTAGTCCCTGTCTGTATAGTAGCTGATCTAAATGTGTGGAAGGCATTATACCCTCGCAATGCCAGTGTGCTGTCTGTGGCTTTAAACATGTCTCACTGACCACACAGATGTCAGCATTCTCTAGGTTGAAGAGATCTTGGAGGGAATGGAGTTTTTAGTTTACACTCCTAACATTTTGCAGTAAGAACTTTAGATTTTCTTGGCTTTGGTTTGCTATGTTGACAGTACTTTCATTTTGGCTTTGCATAAAAAAGGCACTAGGCGGGAGGAGAATGTTTCAGCTAATATTCAAAGGCTTAGAGGGGAGACATGCAGACCATCCCTAACAAAGCAGTCTGGTATGTTGATGATCTCCTTCCATGCTGACAAATATTGCACCCCCATAGAATGACACCAGAAACTAAGCCAATTATTAAAGTCAGTCATTTTCTGTTTGTATTGTGGTATCATCCTTGGAGAAGGTAAAATGCTACTCAGTGCTAGGCTCATACCAGTCTGGGACACATATTCTGAGAGCTCCATGATGTTTATCTTTATATAGTCTGGGGAGGTATGTCTCAGGTCATTTACACCCTCATGGACAATGACTGAGTCATACTGGTACTTATGGTCCAATGACCTGAATGGTGTATATTGTGGTGGATCCTGGCCCCTGATAAGTAACTGACTGTGTTTTCTCCTTACTCAGCCTGGTGAGAGAAACACATCAGTGTGTCTCATAATGGGGTCTCCAATGACCAGAATGCTGGATTGAATGGTGGCTTGCCTTATGGGCTTAGAAGTAGAGGCTCCATGAGATGTATCTGTATTTGTTGATGTGGATGTTGTTTTCAAAGAGTGCATTTGGGGTTGCTGAGGGTATTTGTTATGTATACTTTGCCTAGGAGGTTTTTGGGGTTTGGGAAGGTTGCATTTAAGTGCCTCAGTATATGTGGGTCTACGTGACTGCCTTGAAGTGTGTGTGATGGGGGCAGCATGTGTTCTATAGACAACCTGAATTAAATTAGGAGTTCTTTCATATAAGAACTTTTCTTCCAGTGGTATTCTGTAATCTCTCACATACCTTATCCATTTGTTTTATGATTAACTGGTACTCAGTAAACATGAGGCATTTTCTACATTACCCCAGGATGCCCATATCCATGAAGCTGGCAACAGAGATAGTGGGAAAGTTCATATCCATGGCAACAGACCTTTTTTATTGATTAGTCAGTTCAATTAATGTCAGGAGTATCTGGTTTGTAACTCAGCGAAAATAATTAACTTTGTCAAGAATGATGAAAGAAAGGGAATTCGTCTGAATGGCTACTGCCTGACTGCTACTAGTCCTGGTTTTACCACAGCTTCATACTGCTAGGATGCAATGCTCCTTTGCTTCTTCTCTCACCAGATGCAAAATAGTAGCACCAATCCAATATGAGAAGTAGGCCACAGGCTCTTTGGTGATCAACAGTCTTGTCCCACATGATGTAAGTGATGCAGTCTTGTTGTAGCCTTCCATTGGTAGATGCCTTGAATAGCAGCCAGGCCAATCAGGAAGGTAAAGCACAGGCACTCATTGCACAATCAGAAACAGTCAGGAATCAACACACTCTGATTTTTCTCTAAACAGGAGCAAAATATAGGCACAAATTTCAAGCTGGCACCTGTGAAGCAGTTATTAGGCTTTCTAGTGATCAGCAGTCTCCATGAAATAATGACTCTATGCTCCTTCTTTCAACAGCAGCAAAACAGAAGAACTAATCCCAAGATGACTACCGAGAGGCAGAATGTGGGCTCTCCAATAATTAGTGGTCTTGAAATAAATGTTGGAGACTTAAAATGTAAGATGGAAAATGGATTTAATATACTAAGAGCTGCACTGTGCACTAAGCAGTTAGATATGAAAGGTGACTTAAGCTTTAGCTATGTAAGTGGAGAGCCACTAATTTTAAAAGAGCAAGATAGATTGGGGGTGGGGGGGCACTTTGTATTCTGACTCTATGGAATACAGTGGGATGGCCAATAATTTTAAATAGCAGAATGGTGTGATTTCACAAAATGATAATTTTGTGCTTACTCACAATATTAATTGAAAGAGAAGAGGGAAGGAAATATGTGGACAAATTAATATAAGGAGTGGGCAACTAGAAAAAACATTGAATTTAAAAAAACACAATACCAGGGTAGAAGTGTGAAGGAAATGTTATTTTCTGTGTGACTTACAAGAGACACAGCTGTGGTGTCTCTTAGTTTAAATATGCAATTAAAACCAGAATAAAAGTAAAACACAGTGTAAAGAAAATGCATCACAATATACAAAATAGTAGAAGGCAATGAAGTGATATAGAATATAAGAAAGCAAAAACAAACTAACCTTTTCCTCACAGCAATCTGTGGCAGACTCTGAGTAAGATTTTCCAGTAAAGCTTGAAATGTTTTATTTTTACCCCTTTAATATAAGGTTTGGATCTTAGCCCCACCCTCAGTTCACAGGTAATTAACCTTTATTGACCTATTCTAATTTCTGTTTGACTCACCAGAGACACATCTGTGGTTTATTTCCTAGTTTAAATATGCAATTAAAAGCAGAATACAAGTAAAGTGAAGTGTAAAGAAAATAAATCACAACATACAAAATAGAAGAAGGCAATGATGCAATAAAAAGTACAAGAAAGCAAAAACAAACTAACCTTTCCTGTGTGACATTTTTTTTTTCCGGTAAAGCCTTCGATACTATAGCTAGATCATTTGGTTTCCTGGGCAGTTCTCCAGATTGGTGCCCCCTTACAGACTGGTGCCTTGAGGAGTAAAAAATCAAAGGTCTTGTCAGAACTGAAGACTGAAAAAAACCATCTTATGTATTTCTGCAGCTGTTGCAAACTGCTTGCACTTTGCTCACTTTACTTCAGTGCCTGAGAACTTATGCCTCAAGCAACTATTCCATTCACCCCACTACAGTTATACTTGCATCTGCAAGTGTGTTGGGGTCACACAAGGCAGCACATTCAAAACACTCCTTGTTAATCAGTAAAACCAAAAGCCTGAGGGGGCGAAGCAGTGTAAGATGTATTTAGGGACCTGCAAAATTAGATATGGTGTTTTGCTTTGGATCAGCTGTGTAATACTTCAGTCTTCAATTAGCCACAACAGAATGGCAGAAAGCATAACAATACTGTTTCATGAATATCTCATATTTAATTACCAGCCCTGAGATTGGAGACATTATTTATACTACAGCAAATAGACAACTCCATATGTCAAACTGAGACTCCAGGTTTTTATTGAGTGAGGATTAGGTGTATGACCTTGTTAAGGGGACTGAATGCATGTACTATTTCCTATCAGAAGGGAGACAGAAAATATTGGTCCCATCTCTTGATACTCAATTCAAATTTTCTTGAGAAACAAATAGCATAATTTTTCTTATTTCACTATTAACCTGCAGAAAGGTACTTTGAAACTGCTCAATGGTCATTTATACATCTTTATGCCTTGACAGTGTGAGCAATAAGATTATTTAACTAAGTCAAGTGGGACAATGCTAACCAGCAATGGATATGTCAACATTCCAGGGGGAACCTCAGTTAGGGTCATGCCTAGAAATACTGAAAAATGGGGACCCTAGACACAGTTCACGAAGGAGTCAAAGACTCCTAAGATGTTAGCTGAAGTTTCTGACAATTTATTTCTGATGCAAAGCTTATTCCCATCTAGCTTAAGCAGTATCAGAAGCTTTCTGTAAATCTGAAAATGCTCATTCATTAGTAGAGCCTTTAGTATGTTTTTCAATAAGTGTACATTGCAGTTTAATCTCAAAACCACTTTTCTGGTAGTGTAAGCTAATCAAACGTATTGCAGATCCTAGAGAAAGATGTCGTTTCCTCCATGTTTTCCATTGATCAGTTAGCTTTCTATGAAAACATGTTTAAGACAGAAAGAAAGCATAGTGACACGTTGCTGTTCAATCATTAATATTGCCAGTCTTGAGTAATGGTTATTGTAATCATAAAGATCCAGATTTTAGGTATCCTGACAAAAGTCAAGAAGAAAATCAATTCAGGGCAACATTGTACTTGGCCCTAGGACATGGTTTTGGAGACAGAACAGAGGATGCCTCACAAAATAAGCTCTTATATGGGAAGTGTAGGTTGCTCTGAAAGACAGAAGAGTCCTCTTCCCATTAGCTTTGTGGGAAGTCTTTGTATTTCCCATCACAGATGCATGGCAGTTGACATAGTTGGTTGAACTGGTAAAGCAGACACTTGAAGAAATACTTGCCTCTATCCATGTAGTATTCTAAACCAGTATATGTCCATTGTTAGTCACTGTGAGATGATATGATTGGAATAACAGAGTTTGGCATCAGTGGTGGCAGGTGTATATACACGTCATATCTTCTGACTTCCTTATGGTGCTGTTGAGATTTCTTCACTAAATAGACACTTAGAACTGTAGATCATTATAGCTTCTAGATTTTAGACTGCTAACGTCCAGTACATTCTCAGCAGTCTATGGGCTGATTAACTCCTGTGGTCTTGCACCATCTCTGCAAACATTAAAGCATCCTCCCTTTCTTCTCAATGGATATTCTAAACCCCCCTCCCCCACTTCCCTGATAGTTATATAGGGTCTATATTAGATGAACGAACACTTAAAATGTTGAGTATGACATGCTCGACAGTTTTTAAGCGAACGTTCATCTAAACAAAATGCTGCAATTTAGAAACAAAGAGTTTTGAAAAGTTATAGTTGCCCAGCCATCAGGAAACCAACAGCTGATGGCTAAAATGTACTGTACACCATTAACCACCCAAGAAAACAAAAAAAAAAAAACAAATCAACAAACAAAATAAACTGGGGGGCCCCCAACGTGGGGGGCTGTGCTCCCCACACCATCCCTACTTAAATATACCAACTCCAAGATCGCACCACATTGGAGGACTGTAAGAACAGCTTGACAGGGTGTACATTTTGATGTCAGCCATTGGCTTCCTGATGACTGGCCAACTATAACTTTTTGAAACTCCTTGGTTTGACATTCTGAGGTTTTGCTTAGATGAACGTTCGCTTAAAAGCTGTTGAGCATGTCTTACTCGACATTTTAAGCATTTGTTCATCTAATAGGGAACCATCATATATACACTAACTACATGTCTTGGAATAGGGAATAGTTTTAAATATCACAATCTCAACTTTTTTTAAACATGTGGCACCAACTGTGCATTCTGGATCATACCTGTGAATGATACTAACTAAAGTATTGCACTTCTATGTAGCACCTATACAGTTTCAGTAATGAGAATTAATTATAGACAATCACAGCATACTATTACATCTATGTTACAGGTCATAGCATTGGAGAATGAGTGACTTCAGTTTGAAAATGTAATATCACAGTGAGTTCCACCACAGTGAGTTGTATTGCACAAACCGAATGATTTTCTGTGATTTTCCCCTTTATTCCACTGAGGTGCAACCATGGAATTGGTATATGCAATTTCTGTTTGTATGTATGTGTGTGTGTGTGTGTGTGTGTGTGTGTGTGTGTGTGTGTGTGTGTGTGTGTGTGTGTGTGTGTGAGTGTGTATGTGTGTGTGTGTTGGGGGTGGCCCTACTGCAAGAGATAAAAACAAAAAATAATTTTTGTGCTTTTGCTCAGAAACTGGTTAGTTAAAAGAGAGTGTTTTGGTCACTCATAGATAAATGTATGAGTAGCATATTATAGAACAATTAGCATTCTAATGACATAATTCAAGGAAAAAGGATATTATATGATAATGAGCAAATTCAAGCCACAGATTTTTCAAGTCAAACACACTGTACACTGGTATTCTAAAGTGGGCTAACTGCTCATAAATTACACAGTAGAAGATATTACCTAAAATCATGCCTAGGAGATGGGGAAAGAAAGGGAAAGGGCAGGGGATAAAATACCAATGGAAACAAAAGGAGGTTGACTTGAGCAGAACATTGTAAATGGAAGGGAAAATGGGTGATGTTACATGGTAGTATAGTATAATATTTGTAGTGAGGTAAGATGGAGTTGAAAAACATATGTTCTAAAAAAAATGATGGATTATAGAATTATTTGATTATGTGGAAGAGTATTCCAAAATGCATGTTCAGGTTTGGAGAATGTTGTTTTTCATTGATGAAAGTAGGAATGCTTATCTTCTAGAAGAAGCAGACTGGGGCTGAGGTCACTGAGATGGTGTATGATGCCAATTTTGACTGTGGGGGGAAGGTTAGAATAGAGCAGCTTATATGTTATAGATTACAAATGGAACTTAGATCATGCAATAATTGAGAAAACATCAGCGGAATTTCACATAATGTGTGGGTGTGTGTGTGTGACTAGGGTATTGGAACTATAAAACAAAGGAGATTGCACTCTCAGTTTTAACCTGCTACCCAAATATGGCCTAGGATAAGTACTCCAGCATACTTCCAACTTATTTTGTACTCACCTAAAAGCTGGATTGCTATTGGAAAACAACAACAGTTTCACCTTTAATCTTTACCAGTTATTAGTGCTGACCTATGCAGATCACCTTTGAACAGCTAAGTAATACTCCCCTAGCAAACGTGTTTTTATATATTACAGATTAAGAAAATAATTTGTCTAACCAGACCTTTAAGTATGATGACTTGTTTAAAGAGTATGAAGATTTATTTATTGTCTTGGAAAAAAGAAGCTTATCATATTCAGTCAGAAACTGCAATGTTGCCTTGTAGTACATGATCCAAGGAAGGTTTCAATAGATTTACAATCTAGAACTAAGGAATTATCACATGAAAATGAGAGTAATAAAGAAATGGAAGTTATTGGATGATCAACAGTATGGCTACTGCTGTAGTGAAGCCAGTCAAAAGTATACCTATATAGATCCACAGGACTTTATAAAGCTACAAAAATCAAAAATGTCTACCAGACAAAATCAAAATTTTATAGATCCATAAGACTTAATAAAGCTATAAAAAGAGACCACTCTCTGCCTTAAATTGTCAATACCAGGATCAAACCATTTTTCTGTGCTTGATCAGAATCTAAGATTTTGGCAAATAATAAAGCTCGGAGGAAAATTCCAAGATGATTGATTTCATTCTGCTTAGAAAAAAATATATATTATATGTACATGTATATATGGAATACATACATTTGAGTGAACGGCAGATGGCTGATCGGAAATTGCTCGACTGCTGGTCAGCGAATTTGCATAAGTGTGAACTCAATGTTACCGAAACACAAAATATCCCCTCCTTTTTGACCCATGGTAGCGCTTGTTTAGGTAGTAGAGAGGTCGGAAATGTTGAATTCAGAATTTCGTATGACATTCTGACCATTCGACACCTGGAGATTTGACATTTAGGTTTGGAGAAACCGCATTGGAGAAACCACATTTCGACTATCGGTCGCTTGGTCATATGCATGTATACCTATACATATATATATATATATATATATATATATATATATATATATATATATATATATATGTGTGTGTGTGTGTGTAAATAAATACTTTTATTTATTTGACATTTGTTTACCGGGGTAGTCTGACTGGGTCTACAGAACCCTTTTTCAGCAAAAGGCCCGGGAAGAAAGGCTCCACATACAGTACATACAAATACAGTATAATCCAATAAAATACAAATTACATTAGAAATACTATACACAAATAAGTTGACAGAACATAAACTATTACAAGATATTACAATATATACTAAACACCTAGACAATTCGGGTCTATATTACCACATTGAAAAACCATTAATTGAATGGCTTTATAACCAAAAATGCAGTTAATAGAACTCACTTTGAGGGGGTCTGCACCCACCACACCTTCGCCAAGTATATATAGCAACTCTGAGATCACACTACAGTGAGGAAAGGGCAAAGTTTCTGATCTTCACTGTACCATGATCTCACAATATGCAGTTCTTTTATCGGCATTTTCAGTTATAAAGCCATTCAATTAACAGCTTTTTTGATGTTGTAATATAGACATGACAATTCTATTAGAGTTAAAGCATTATAGACAATAATAGTCACTCTCACCATATACATAGCCTATGAGTAAATATTCTCCAAAAATACTATGTAGCTAGTGCAGTGTATGACATTGACTTTTAAAGTACATGAAAAAATAGAATGTCGGTGATATATATATCATACACACACACACACACACACACACACACACACACACACACACACACACACACACATACACACCCACCCACACACACCCACACACACAGACACACACAGACACACACACAGGTTTATGTCATAAGACTGAAAGCTCAAAAGACTGAAAACCAAGATATCTAAAACTCAGTATCAGGCATGGAAATTTACCCCTTGTCCACTGTTGTGCAGCCTTGGAGCTGCTATGTATAATTACTGGGGGTGTAATGGGTGGAGTCCCCATGACCTCTTTAATAATGGGTCTAACCCTAATCCTAATGCTGTCCCTTCCCCAACCTTAACCCTACACCTTAACATAATTTAAGCTTTCCCTTAAAACTTCCACTATTCAGACACATTTGAGCTTAGTGTTATGGAAGGGTTTTAGTTTTAATATCAGGAGAGGAAAAAATTTCCTCTTTCGATATTATTTCTTTTGGTTTTGTTTGTGTTCATGATTGTGTATGATTAAACTTATTTTGTCAGTGTTTTACATTCAACATTACAGTGGTTTGGTCATACACAATAGACCCATAAATATATATATATATATATATATATATATATATATATATATATATATATATATATATCTTGTCAACGACGCCCATTTTGTATTTCATCTGCATGTGAAGTGTTTCAGAAAGCTGTTGCAAAGATGGTCAAGAGGCTAGATAGAATTGTTCCAATAAATTATGTAATTCACTGTTTGCATGAATATTTTTTCCTGTAACTATTAATGAATCTGTGATAATAGAGCTTCTGAAATATGAAGACTATACAATATGCATGTTGCTGTTCTTTTAAATATGTCCAATAATATCTAAAAAAGAAACTATAGCATATTTATACTTATTACAGTGTTCAAAGTAAGCCATTCCAACTATTTCAAAGTTAGTACATATACAAATATTTAGCAGGTGTCTTGTTTTGATTTTATACATTATTTAATGAAAACTGGATAACAAGAAATGCTGTCTACAAAGATAAACACAATGACAGATTTAGAAAAATTTGCAGCCTTTTGTTTATAACTGGTGTTAAGCACTACATTTTGAGTCCTTACATTTCAGCATTTTCTTTACAGATTGAGGTAGCTGTTTGGTTTAGTAGTCTTGTTGCCATAAAGAAATGAATAGTTCACAATGGTATTCAAGATTACAATGACTGCTGTTGCTAACAGATCACAAGTCAATTCCTGGGATGGGAGCTTGGCATAATGGTTAAGGTGTTTACCTTACAGTTAGAAAGGTACAGGGTTTGATTCTGACATGGGGTAATTGGCTAGGCTTAAAATGGCCCAGAAGGGCTGCTAGCCTAGTACTAATATATGAACCTAAAAAGCTCATTTCGGCACTACATTAGAAGTAATGACTTCTGAAACTCTTCTTCTTAGGGGTTGGGAGGGTGGCCTAATGGTGAAGGTGTTTGCCCTACAAACACAAGGTGCAAGGTTTGAGTCTCACAAGGGAAAATTGGCTAGGCTTAAAATGGCTCACAAGGGCAGTTAGCTTAGTACTAACCTATGAACCTATGAATGAAATTTCTGAGCAGTCATTCTTAATGCAAGTCCGGTTAATCACACATGCATATTGCATATTTTCTTCAGTTATGATAGCTATCTGTGAGAAACTGAATTTTAAGAAATTATTACTTGAGGTCACCAAGTGCTTCACTCCACATTTGCATCCCTTCAGCATTCAGCATTTTATGCCCCACAATGTTTAAGTCAGATAGATTAACAAACAGCTAATTTTATTCACATTGTTTTATAAAAGTGATATAGTTTAAGTTTCTAAAAACAGCAAAAACTAAAGTTTGAGAAGCAGAACATTTTCAGATGTTGAATATCTAGCATCTAGAGTAAAATAATTTGTCTTTCTATGTGGTAGTTTGAGATGACAGAAGATGAGATCGTAATGCTTTTAGCATGCTTAGGAAAGGTAAGATAAAATATTGGTGGCTCAGCAAGTAGCAGACCTGCATTTGTTGCTGGATAATTAGAAAGCTTTGGGTTTAGCTGTGAGTTATAGTCTCACATCAGGTATTTGGATTAATTATCCACTAATGACACTGCAACATACCATAAGGAGAGTATCAAACACCTAACTGTGCTGTGCTTCAAATGGGAGATTAATCTAAGGTCTCATTTGCCAGATTTTGTGGTAGGTCAGATGGATGTAAAAGATCACACAGCAATTATTAAAAAAGAATAGAGTTGTTTTGTTTATTAATATATTTCACATTATTTACATTATTTATATTATTTGTAATATATACAGATAGTTTATTTAAATTATTTACAAAATTTTACATAATATGCATTGTTTACATTCTTTACAACCCTATCTTCACATTAATATTTCTTCATTTAACATATTCTTATTTTGAAAGATCAAAGAAAAAGAACACAAAATAACATCAATGCATTTTTCCTACTACAAATATATATTCTTTCATGTCATCTCCTTCTCCATAACCACCTATTTATTTTCTTCATCACACTTTCATCTTCTATATTTTTATATATTAAGTTTCTATGTATCATTTTCCATGACATCCATACAACAATAAACAAAATGTTATCCCATTCTACAATTTCACTTTTGCATTCCTTTCCATACTCTTTAATTAATTATTATCTTTATAATTACTTTTTCAAACCCACTCCACTTGCATTTCTTCTTCTTCTTCTTTTGGCTGCTTCTGTTAGGGGTCGCCACAGCGGATCATCTGTTTCCATTTCTTCCTGTCCTCTACATCTTGCTCTGTTACACCAATCACCTGCATGTCCTCTCTCACCATATCCATAAGTCTTATCTTCGGCCTTCCTCTTTTCCTGTTACCTGGCAGCTTCATCCTTAGCATCTTTTCCCAATATACTCTGCATCCCTCCTCAACACATGTCCAAACCAACTTAATCTTGCCTCTCTGGTTTTGTCTCCAAACCTTCCAACCTGGGCTGACCCTCTAATATACTTATTCCTAATCCTGTCCACCCTCGTCAAACCCAGTGCAAATCTTAACATCTTTAACTCTGCCACGTCCAGCTCTGACTCCTGCCTTTTTGTCAATGCCACTGTCTCCAACCCATATAACATAGCTGGTCTCACTACCCTCTTGTAGATCTTCCCTTTCACTCTTACTGGTACTTGTCTGTCACAAATCACTCCTGACACTCTTCTCCATCCACTCCATCTTGCCTGTACTGTCTTCTTCACCTCTCTTCCACACTCACCATTACAATGAACTATTGATCCCAAGTATTTAAACTCATCCACCTTTGCCACCTCTACTCCTTGCATCCTCACCATTCCTCTAGCCTCCCTCTCATTCACACATATATTCTGTCTTAGTCCTGCTGACCTTCATTCCTCTTCTCTCTAGAGCATATCTCCACCTCTCCAGGGTCTCCTCCACCTGTTCCCTACTCTCACTACAGATCACAATGTCATCTGCAAACATCATAGTTCACTGGGACTCCTGTCTGATTTCGTCTGTCAACCTGTCCATCACCATTGCAAATAAGAAAGGGCTCAGAGCTGGTCCTTGATGTAATCCCAACTCCACCTTAAATGCATCCATCACTCCCACCGCAGACCTCACCACTGTCCCACTACCCTCGTACATATCCTGTAGACTCTTACATACTTCTCTGACACTCCCGACTTCCTCATACAATACCATAGCTCCTCTCTAGGCACCCTGTCATATGCTTTATCTAAGTCCACAAAGACACAATGCAACTCCTTCTGACCTTCTCTGTAATTCTCCATTAACACTCTCAGAGCAAACATCGCATCTGTAGTGCTCTTTCCTGGCATGAAACCATACTGCTGATCACTAATCATCACCTCCCTTCTTAACCTAGCTTTCACTACTCTTTCCCATAACTTCATGCTGTGACTGATCAATTTAATCCCTCTGTAGTTACTACAGCTCTGCACATCGCCCTTATTCTTAAAAATCATTTCTTTTTCATATACAGTTTTTAACATCTCATTTTATTTATTTATTTATTTTACTTATTTCCATTTATTTACTGGGAGAGTCTGAGTGGGCCAAAAAATAGACTGGGGAGAAAAGCTCCACAGAGTGTAATATGGTCACAGTAAAATAATCATATCAGTGTACATTGATTTCACAGTACAATAATAATGTGTACTAGGCTAATGGTCCTGGAGCCTTTACAAGCCTAGCCCAAAAAAATTGCCCAGGCACCATGCCACCCTTTGTTAGTTCACAGTGCACCTATCCAATAGGACAACTGGAATGATCCCTGGAGTGAACTTTCTGTTACCCATTCACTCATCAAGATTTCTCTTGAAGAGGGCCAGCAAGGTGCTCTGCTTGACATGAATGGTAAGCTTATTCCAGAGTATGGGCAGTCTTTGGGAGATGAACCTGTCCCTCCAGCATGTTCTGTTAATTGTGGTAATGAGGTTGTGATTTCTGGATTGTGTGGCACGGGGGTATTGGGATTTCTTTAGGTATAGCATTTCATGTAGGGCTGGGTTGGACATGGCTTTGTAAGTCAAGCAGAGATCACCTCTAAGTAGATGACAAGAGACTGAGAACAGCTGAATTTTCTTGAGTCTGTCCATGAAGGACATGTGTTTAAGGCCTAGGGTCCTTTTTTTGAGGTACTTTTATGGCCTGTCCAGCTGTTG
This sequence comes from Protopterus annectens, assembly GCF_019279795.1. Lineage (NCBI taxonomy): Eukaryota > Metazoa > Chordata > Ceratodontiformes > Protopteridae > Protopterus > Protopterus annectens. The sequence continues at coordinate 1,292,929,720 of NC_056745.1, forward strand.
TAGGTATCTGGTCAGGTGCATGACAAATGGGGAGTTATATTCGATGACTGGTCTAATGAGGGATGAGTAGACAGGAATGATGACCTCTTTCTTCCTGGATGCAAAACCTTTGCTTATAAGATGTGCCGCTTAGAAGGACTTTCTGACCACAGTGGCAATGTGGTGGTCGCAGGTGAGGTGGCTGTTGACCTGGGTGCCCAGATCTCTTCAGTGTTCAGTGGACTCCCATCAACATGGTAATTTGTGGGAACTGAGTTTTTTCCAAAGGGGATGATGACTTTTTTGGCATTAAACTTCAGGCCATGGTTCCAACACCAGTAAATGGTCCCAGAGAGGCCCTTTTGTAGGATTTCTGCATTACTTGGGGAGTTGAGAATGACTCCTAGCTTTCAGTCATCAGCAAACATGGTCAGCCAAAGTCCTTCTGTGTTAGCCTGGACTTCTGAGAAGTAGATGCCAAACAGGAGAGGGTCCAGGATCTAGCCCTGTGGGATTCCACTCATGACCGTAACTGGTTAACAGTCTAACTTAGAATCCACAACATTCACTCTGTGGGTCCTGTCTGTGAACGAATTTGCAACCCACCTAGTGATGTAAGGATTGATGCTTAGTTTGGTGAGTTTATCAATGATACCCGGGTGGGGAATGGTATCAAAGGCCTTGGCCAGGTTGAGGTAGGCTGTATGCACTGTATGCACATCCACAGCCTTGGTGACTGCCTCAAACAAGTCATGCAGGTTCAGCAGGCAGGATCTCTCCTTGACAAAGCCAAACTGTGTCAAGAGTTTGGAGATTGCCTATATATTTGTTAAGCAGGTCCATGATGAAGCGCTCCATAGCTTTGCATACTAGTCTCATCAGGCTAATAGGGTGATAGTTCCCAGGGTCTGTAGTTGCTCCCACTTTATGGAGCGGGATGACTGTAGAAGTGCAACATTCATTAAGGACATAGCCTCAGGTAAGGCTGTACTTGAACAGGGAACACAGATGTGGTGCCATTTTGTTTTGTAGCTCATGTTGGATGCAGCCAAGGATACTACCAGGTCCCATGGATGCTGTATTCTTGGTTTTGGACAATGCAGCTTTTACCTGTGCCACAGAAATGATGGGTACCAGGCTTTCATCTGGTATTGTAGTAAGGCCCTTGGGGGAGGAGAGGGGATAAAGTTGGCACTGAATCTGTCGGCCAGTATCTAATATATACAGAACATCATTCACAGTAGGATACATGTTGAGGAAATTAATGCTAGGTAACACATAGTAGACATTAAAGACTAAGGAATAGAAAATTAGTATAAATTGTATGTACAATAATAAAATAAACCTTTGAGACCAATTGGGGAAAAAGCTGCCTAAGGAGATAAAAATAGCAGAAGACAACTGAAAGAAGAAGGAGTATAGTGGAAGGAGAAAGTTGAGCAAGGAATAAGGGGGGAGATGAGAAATATGCCTATTTAGTGCAGGAGCAATGCCAGATGTTATGAAGATATTCCCTCAGCAGTTCTTTAACTTTAGTAGTATTACTGCTGTTGAGTATGTATTGAGGTGTGTGATTCCAAGCTTTTGATAGTTTGTATGAATACAGGGATTCCTCACAGCTACTGTTTGACTTAGTGACCTTCAGAAGTAATTTATTTGAAGAGCTCACTGTTCTACTACTAGAGTAAGGCTGTACTAGATCGCTAATGAATGGACAGTTGTTTGAGTGATGCAAGATAGAGTGGGTTAGCACTAGTTGATTAAAGGCTAAAAGGTTGGGTGGCTCCAACCAATTGAGTTGGTATAGTACCTTGCAGTGATGAGTTCTTGTAGGCTGGTTAGATGCAAATCTGGCTATTTTATGATAGTAGGATTCAAGTTTGTTTAAGCCGCATTTTCTTACGTTGGTAAAAATGGGTGAGGCGTATAAGGGGATAGCTAGAAGATGTGTTCTACAGATGGCAAATCTGGTGGAGTCAGTAAGAAAGGGCTTTGTTCTATATAGGGAGCCTAATTTGAAAGGGACTTTCTTCATCACGAGTGCTAAGTGTTTATCAGATTTGAGATCCTTGTCAGTGATGACTTCTAGCAGCTTTGCCTAATCTATTCGTTTGAAAATTGTATTGTTAGTTGAACAGATGGTGAAAATACTAGGGTCAGTAGTTTTTTTTTTTTTTTTGCTACTGAAGAAGAGCATTAATTTTGTTTCAGATTGGTTAAGAATTAGTTGTGAGTTATGAAGGTATTCTTCTATGCCCAGAAAGGATTGCTGGGTTTTATTGAGAAGAACTCAAAAAGGAAAGAGCAGTGCAAATAAGGGAGGAGTCATCAACATATTGAATCAAGGTAGCATGTTGTGTTGCTGTGCAGAGCCTATTTGTAAATATGGTGAAGAGCAGAGGACCAAGAATAGACCCTTGGGGTACACCAACAGAGATTGGTAAAGGAGGTCATAGTTTGTTTTGCCATTTAACAGCTTGTTGATGGCCAGTTAGGTAGATAATGAACCAGGTAAGGGCTGAATGAGAGAGGTTAAGGGAGACTGACTCTTGGATAAGGTTTTGATATTAAACTGTATCAAAGGCCTTTGATAGGTCAAGGAATACAGTGGAGGTCAGTAAGCCATTGTTCCTATATTGCTTAACTGTGTTGATGAAGCTAATTTGGGCTGTTGTTGTACTATGGATAGGATGGAAGTGAGGGTGAGTGAGGGATAATATTGGCTGTTTGTCAGGAGATGGTTGATAAGTTTAGAGTCAATTTATTTTTTCAGTATTTTTGCTATGGGGAGAGGATGACAATGGGTCTATAGTTTGAAAAATCTGTGGAGGGTACCACCTTTATGTAGTGGGATTATGTGAGACACTTTCCATAGTGAAGGCACATATTGTTCAGAGATGGCCTGATTGATAAGGATAGATATAGGATATGCAATAGCACCTGCAGCAAGTTTAAGGTATTCATTGGACAGTAGGTCTGCACCAGTGGAAAAGGGTGAATGACAAAGGAATCAGGATTTGTTGATAATTTTGTAGGTATTGAAAGTTGAGAATTGTTTTTTTTTTATTAGTGACAGTATAGAGTTAACAAAACGATTGTTAAATTGAGTGGCTATGTTGCCAGGGGAGTTTGTTTTCGTTGGACTTTGGGAAGAAGCTTGTCCAGGTTTTAGCAGTTGGTTTCTGGCTCCCCAGAATTTTTTTGGACTATTTTGTTGCTTATTTTGGATTGTTGTATAGTGTTGCTTTTAGTCATGTTTGATTTTTTTTTTTTGCTAGACTACGGAGCTGTTGTTAGTTTTGAAGGGTAGTTGGATTTTTTGAGAGCTGGTGAATATGCCATGCTTTGTCTCTCTGCTTGAGGAGCTTTTTTGTATCAGAAGAAAGCCAAGGAATGTATCAAGCTTTTATGCACATTCTCCTAAGGGGGGATAGCCTGTTTAGAATGTTGTGACATTTTTTATTGAAATATTGGACAGCTAGGTCTAGGTGGAGATGCTTTAGGGGAGACCAGTTGACTTGCTGGGGAAGTGTGATAAAACTTTCTGGAGATAAATTAGTTAGGTTGCAGACTAATTTGTATGTTATGTCTCTAAGGGACAATAGTGTCATTTTAACAGATAGATAGGTAGATGATTACTCAGGCTGTTTGGAAGACAGCCTGAGTGATAGGAGTTAGGTTTATTATTAGTAAGGGCCAATTTAGGATAGATTTTTTTTTATTACAATTGTCAACTCTGGTTGTATTGCAAATTAACTTAGTGAAGCTTTAGAGATTAATATGGTTTGTGGGGTTGTTGGAGGAGAGTGAGTCCCAGTCTAGATTAAAGTCTCCCATTATAATAGTTTCTTGTGTTAGTGTAGATGAACACCAGATGAGAAGATCTTCAATAGTTTTTGGGTTATTACCTGAGGAGGAGGTAGATGGCAATAATGATAATATTTTTGTTAGAGTTAATTTGAAGGTGGCTTATTAGTACTTCCATATTTAAAGAGATAGGGGGCTAATGTCAAGGTGTTCTAGTTTAAGATTATCTTTATATAATATTGCTACTCCACCACCACATTTAATGGTTCTATCCTGTCTTTAGATATTGTAACCTGGGGGATAATATTGTCTGATCTAGAATGTGTGGTTTGAGCCTGGTTTCCGTTAGGATAGATATATGTGGTGAGTAGTGAGTAATAGCTGCATGGAATTCAACGATTTTAATTAAGAGGCTTCTTAGGTTAACATTTAATATTAAAACATCAGAGCTGGAGTTCTGCAAGTTATTTGAAAGTGATAGGAGAGATACTATTGTAGGGTTAGCAGTCTTTGGGTAGGGGGGGTTGGGCCTGGTTTGGGATGTATGTCTCCACATGATGGATTTTGAGTAGTCAGGGAAGGGTATTTTGGTGCTTAAGTTTGCAAAGACGTCTCTGGTATTTGTGAGTAAGATGGAGTAGGATTTTGATTGCAGACATTTGAAATAGATGGTGTGTGATAGGGCTGTGAACTAGTTGAGGTGATATATTAAAGTTGATTGGGGTAGGGGGTGTAGACAGGCTAGGTAGGTCAGGGAGTGAGTAACTGTGATGTGTAGATTGTGATACTATGTTGACAGGTAGGCAGATAGTAAAAAGGCTGTTAGTGTGGTAAGCAGAAGGGGCATTTTGGTTGGTAATGTTATCAATGTATTTGAAAAAGTCTAGAGTATCCGTGGAAGGGTGGGGGGTGGGGATGAGTAGAGAAAATAACTGGATAGCTTGAGTGTGTGGTTGGATAGGTGGGAGTTAGACTGGATGCTGTGGATTGAATAGGACTAGGAGTGGGTGTGAAAGAGGGAATGTTAAAATCTAGGGAAAGTAAGGGTGGGTGTGAATGGGGGTAGGGTAGAGTAGGGAGGCAGAGTGAGTCTGAGTGTAGAAAGGGTGAATGGAGCAGGTTGGTCCTATTATGCATCTACCTTCATGAAAAACTATCTATGGTACTGACAACTTAGCACCTATTATCCACACTAGTTCCTTATACAGTTTAGGTTTTTAAATACAATTAGAACGCAGCTATACTATTGCTCAGTGTCTCTTGCTGCTTGTTTGTTTAATTTGTATATCTTTTGCATATCTTAATTCTTTCCCTGGATAGATTAAGTAATCCTTTATTTTATTTTTGTGACATTCCTTTCTTTAAGATCACATTTTCCAATCTCTGTTTTCCATAGCTTTATTTTCTTCAACTATTCTTTCATTTCTATTTTTTCTTTGTCTTTTCTTTTCTTTTTACATTCTCTTTATTCCAGATCCCTTGTACAACACATTCAACATTTCCCTATCATACATTTGTCTGCTTCACAACCTTTTTATCTTATGCAGACCAAATGCATAAATGTCAGTTATACAGCGCTATTTATATTTAACCTTCCTTCTTCCTTTTGATTGTTTAATATTGCACCCCAAATAAAATAAAAAATCCATTATTTCTTTTCCCATATTATTCAAAAACATATAAGCTCTAAGAATCTTAATTTTCACAATACATATATATTTAACATATATAACTTTTGAAGAAAGACATAGCAAAACTTTGCCACCATGCTGTCACATTTTTCTTCTTTCAGCTTTTCTTTACATTGTTATATTATTCTTTCATATTTATCAGATCTTATCCCTAGTAGATTTATTTATTTTCTGTTACAACATATGCCATTTATTTTTCTTAATTCACCAAATCCTTTAATTTTAACATCATTTTGCTTAATAGTACCTCAACTCTTACTATTACTTCCTTCATCTATATCTTATTTCTTGCAACTAAACCAAGTCATCTGCATATGACATGTGTATTCGTACTTTATTCCCACTTTCCAACTACCATGCTGCATTATGTAATCAATAGTCACATCTTTGCTTTGTAGCAAACAAATGGGTGCATGCTTAGGGAACAGTATTGCTTTAGCCTCCCACCTTCTATTTTTCCTTTTTTCAAAGCTATCTATTTACTACAACATTTACCAAACATTTCCATAACCTATAGTTTTAAATTTAACTATTCTTTCCCATATACCATATGGTTCAAGCATTTCCCACATTACCACGACTAACAGTATCAAATACTTTACCAGTAATGTGTTGGTTTTATTCCATCTTTAGTTCTTCTAGTATCAAATTCATAGCTTATTTAACCATTATTGTCATCACTTTTACTTGTCTACTTTAAACAACAAAACTACCATCATCCAATTCTCAAAACTACCATCATCCAATTCTTGGTTCAGCATTTTCTAAAAAAAAAAACAATCTCAATATCTTGCAATTTAAGTTTCCTAATGTTATTGGTGTCCATTTCTTTGCTTGTATTTTCTCATCTTTTTCCATCACAAATTTCATTTTTATTTCCTCTCATAATCATTTATTTACTATATGGCAAATATATATATTCATTCATCTTTAGTCATGTCTTTATAAAAGTGATATCCTAGTCCATTTGGACCTGATGCCATTTTTTCCTTCCCTTATTATCTCCTGTTCTATTTTATTTTATTTATTTTTTTATTTTTTACCTCTTCTGTTATTTTTATATATTACTACTCTGTCTTGCCTATCTTCCTCTTTATACAGTTCATAAACAAAACTCTGAACTGTCTTCACAATTTCTTCTTGGGTATATACAATAAACATATTTTCATCCTAAACTGCATTTATTTTCCTTCCCTTACTTTAACCTGTTTCCTAAGAATGGAACAACTTTTTTTTTGCTTTAAAACTTGTTTAAACATTATTAACTTAGCTTTTCCTTATTTTTTCATATAATTTTCTCTGCAAACAATTTACCTTTTTACTTTTTTCATCTTCAACTTCAATGTCAAACTTATTCAAAATTCAGCATATTTTATTATTCTACTAATAACTTAGAAAGTAAAACCACTGCACAAAGTCTGAAATGGTCGTTTTGAACTTTGTGCAGTGGTTTTACTTTCCGAGTTAGTGGCTGAAGAAGTAGAGTGAGAGGAGTTTCCTTTGGTTCTATTTTCTTATTCTCTTTTCTTTGGTTTCTTTCAACATTTAAATATTTCTTTTGTACTTTATTTTATATGAAACCCTCCTATAAGTCCACTTTCCATAATGCTCTCTCATGGTCATATGCTCATATGACATTTTAATATATTAAAGTCTGCTGTTAACCTTTTTATTTATTTTTCTTCTGTTAGAATATTGTTGCTATCATCCACTAAAACCCATAAAGCTTTAGGATCAGAAAAATCTGCAGCCTTCACACCTCCCATTATTTATTTAATATCTTTGAATATAAAACCTATTCTATTTCTGTTTTGAATATACATCACTAATAAGTCCAGTTTCTTTTTCCCCTAATATTAATTCAGCACATTTAATAACTTCATACCATGGGGTTAGGCCAAGCCCAGGGGAAGCATTTCCTCCCTGCTGTAGAAGAAAATAGTAGTCCACAAAAAACACAAAAACATGATGGGCCAGAAAAGAGCCATAAAATTGATAGAGCGGACTATTGAAGATAAGAAAGAAATTATGTATTGTTACTATTATGCAAGAATCCCAAGATTTCAGGATAGAAGATATTCAAAAAGATTAAGAGAGAAATTAGAGGAAAGAAGAATACTTGCACAAGAAAAACTGTCAAAAGCTTCAAATACAAGTATGTGCTCATTAATACAACACATTCCTGAAAAGCGCTACATAGACTAAGAAACTCTGGGCTGTTTGGAAAAAGAAGTGGCTAAGGAAGTGCAAAAATATAAAGAACAAAACCTAATGATTTTTGAAGGGTTTAAAAAAATGAAATAAGGACATGGGAACGAAAGAGAGATCTGGCAATGTGCAATACTTATGCAAAGGAGAAAACCAAACTAATCAATATAAAAAAGCAGCTCCAAAGATATTTGAAGAAAAATATATTCAAAGCACCCAGAAATTGAAAATTTCACAATGCAAAAAATAAGATCACAAAGGGGAAACAAAGAAGAGGAGATTAGTAAAGTAAACTTTAAATGAAAAGAAGATAAAATTGTGGAATACCTGCAAAGTGAAGGATTTAGTGTAGAAAGTCTAACATGGGCTATGTCACAGCATGATGGAACAACTCTCCAAATTAAGAAGAAGCAGATGCTGCAAGAGACATGTGAAGAAGAAATATGGATATAGGAAACAAAAAGAGGATTAATATGGTGCAATATTTATACAAAGTAGAAAGCAAAAATAATCAAAAAGCAGCACCAAATATATTTGAAGAGAAATACAGGCAAGGGCATCTGGATATAGAACATTTTACAATACAAAAAAAAAACAAAACATAAACAAAGTGTGGAAGTAGAAAAGAGGATTAGTAATGGAGAAGTTAAAGAAATAGCAACTGAAGTAGTGGATTACCTGCAAAGTGATGAATTTGGTGTAGAAAATCCAACTCTGGTCATGCCACAGCATGATGGAACAATGAGTCCCCAAACTAAGAAGAAACGGGTGGAGCAGGAAGCATCTGATCACTTGCCACATGAAGATACTCTTTATAATTCAGTAGGAAACCAGTATAAAAGTTCAGTTGGAGTTGCATAGCAAGGGAAGGGACAGGAAATGGTGGCAACGCTGATCCAGTCAGTGTCATGGAGTGATTGGCTGCTGAGTTCCCACGTGAAAGAGCATTGGATGACACAGGATGCAGCTGAAGAGAATATCTCAGAGGAAGATGGTGTGAAAACTTTCTGTAAAATGCCCACAGGCAACAGAGAATAAAGAATGTGCCCTTGGTTTAGAAGAAAAAGATCTAAGGAAAGAGTTACTTGATTTAATAGACATGGATAGCCACATTAAGTTCAATGAAATAAACAGATTACAGAAAGTCAATAATACCCAAATTGGAAGAAGTCTGATAAAACAAATGAGCACAGTAATCAAGACTGTTAAGAGAAATGTATGTGATATAACAGAAGTACATAGGATATATTACTGTGCAGCGAAATTAATAAAAGATAAAGTCTTACCACAAAAATACAGGGTAGTAAGAAAAAGGAAGAGAAGAGATCAACTGCAACATGGCAGTATTAAATAAAGAAAACTGTAAAGCAATTAAGACACAAAGTGGCACTGTTAGAAGGGTATAGAAGAGGGAACACATCAATAAAAATACTTAGAAATGATAACAGCAATGTGCAGTATTAGAATATACCATGATCTATAATACACTATTACAAATAATAAACTAAAGATAGCACAGGCCAAAGACGTTAAAACACATGTAGATAAATATAACAGAAAAGTACAAAATACACAATTCATTGTTGAACAAAAAAAAATTATAGAGAACTGCGAGACAAAACAAAAGGAATAGAAACATCATTGAAAAAAGGAGAAATGGGCATATTTTGTAGAAATGTCTATGCAGACCCTACAGAACATAACAAAAATGCTGAATGTTTAGAAGAAGTAAAAGTAACAGTCAGACTTTGAAATGTACACAATATGAAATGGAATCAAGTAATTGCTAGAGGAACTGAAATACAATTAAGAAAAAGCTCCTAAGTGGAAAACCACAGTCCAGGATGCAGTATATAACTTCTGACTGAAAGTATTAACATCTTTACGTGAAGATTTAGCCCTGAGTAAGAAGTATGTATATGCAGACAAATAAAATCAGAGAAATCCACTCTGGTGCCGCTATACTACAACCCAAACCAAACTTTATTGATCATAAATCCACAAGGAAAAATATATCCACAGTCAAGTGCTTTCGTCAAATGACTTCTTCAGAACAAAACATCATGATTACATTTCCTTATATACCCATAGATAATTAATTCAATTAAACAATAATTAACATTTAAAATGGCAATATTTTAAAATATAAATAAAAAGGGAGAAAACACAGTAATACATAAATTTGAAAGCTGTGCAAATACGCAAATAGAAGGAGTAATGCAAATGAAGGAATATACATAAAATATAAAAAAAAGAAAAAATATAGGTAAAAACAACATTTCATAGTTTTGTAGCCCTGAACATTAGCTCAGGTTTAATACTAATACATTTGTTAATACCTGGAATCACTGTGGCATTGAGCTTAAACAGACACAAACCTGATAAACAGCAGGAAAAATGATAATCCTCCTTAAGAGTGAACCTACAACCTATCCTAAATAGACCAATAACTTGCCTCCTGAAAGTGTATAAACTATATACTGGAATTGTTGCTAAAAGACTTTATAGTAATTTAGAAGAAAGCTTATTCATGGCAATAGAATGAAAGGGTAACAAAAGAAAGTCATATGGAGCTAAGGATCTTTTTTGTTGTTAAATAAAGTCCAAATAGAGAATGATAAAAATGGGAAGAATCTAATTACGCCATCCATGGATAAAGGACTGATTATATCATACCTCTCAAATGTACATATTTTCACAGAATGTCCAGATTTATGCCTCATATTTTTGGTATGCTTCTCATAAAATTGTGTTTTTTTCTGGCAAATCACTGTCAAGTTATTGAGGGTTGATGTCAGAAAATAATAATACACATTTAAATTTTAGACTTTATACCCTTTAGAAAAATCATGTTAATGCAAAACTTGTTATTCTATCAACATTCTAAGTTTGCAAGATCAATATTTAAACAGTGCACCCTCCTACAAAAAATATTTAAACAGTGCCCCTATTTTTGGGCCTTTGTCCCTCATTATTTATGGCTTTGTCCAAATTTCTTCCTCTAAGAGGTTGAGATGTATGGCTTACAGTTTTATAAGATACACCCTACATTGATGTTACATTAGAGTGACTACAAAACAGTGGCAAACCACTTTCCAGCTAAGCCATGATAAAGGAAAAAACATTATCCCAGGGATTAAAATGCAAAAGGGGATATTCAAGGGTGACTGTCAATGCTGCCCTTTTGTCTTGCCCTTAACACATTAAGTTATGTACTTAACAGATTAGGTCATGGTTACAATTTAACTTCTTGTCTTCTTTTTGTGGATGATTTAAAACTGTATAGCTCATCGGATGAGGAGTTGAAAGCACAATTGGAAGTGGTCAAAACTTTCTCAGATATAAGAATGTCATTTGGTCTTGATAAATGTTCAAAAACAATATTTAAAGCAGGAAAGCTGCAGCACCAAGAAAATATCAGTCTGGGACAGAAATGTGATATAATGGAACTTGAGCAGGAGGAAGAGTATAAATATTTGGGAAATGATGAAGTATCAACAACAAAACATGACAAAATGCAAACATTGGTCAGTAAAGAATATTTTAGAGGACCAAAATAACCAATTTGCTCTTCCTGTTTTAACGTACAGTTTTGGGATGATCGACTGGCCCCAAAACGTATTATATCAGTTGGACAGGAAAACAAGAAAAATGCTTCATGTTTATCAAATGATATATAAAAGTCATTGGATACAAAGATTACATATTCCTTGTTCTGAAGGAGGTATGGGCCCCTTCAAAACTGATTGCATGTATAGATCTACAATAACAGGATTGCATGCATATCTGCTGACCTAATTGGATCCAAATATAGTGAAAGTTTTGAAACATGAAGAGAACAAATCTAAGATGACTTCCCTGCTTAGTTTTGCGCAGGCATAGCATTATCAAACAGGAATGGAAACTAATCCAGAAGTAGGTAAAACCCAGGTAGCAACTGAATGTGCCAAAAAACAAACAAAATAAAGAGAATATAAGGAGAAGGATCAGATGAGTAGGCAAGAAATGTGGAAAATGCATAAATATAGTTGCAAATGCAGAAATCTCCCTTAAGAACATCATGCTGATGAGGATCTGACTCAGGAATGGTTCATGGGCAGGTGGATTTAAACAAAAAGATGGAAGGTTAATATTAGCTGGCCAAGATAGTGGACTACATACTTGTGGGAGAAACAGACAAATTGCATGTTCTGTAAAATTGAACTTGAAAGAGTCATACATCTTGTTGCTGGGTGTGGTATACTAATGGCAGAAGGCCTGCATACTGAAAGGCATAATAATGTGGCAAGCCTGTTGCATCGGGGATTGTGCAAACATTACAATATTTAAGTAGCTGAGAAGCATTGGAAACATGAGCCAGATAACATTATAGAGAACGAAAAAGTTTATATCACATGGGATTACCATTACCAACAGTTCAAAAAATAGACGCAAAAAAAAATCAGATATAGTAGTCCATGAAAAGAGGATAAAAGTAGCATTCATTACTGAAATTGCCTTAACCAATGATTACAGTGTCTTATGTACTCAGTCATAAAATACCAGGATCTGCAGGCCAAAGTGGGTTTAGTGTGGAAAAAACCCAGACAATTGCAATACTAGTAAGATCAATGAGTCTTACAAAACAGAATTTAACATCTTATTTAGATATGCTACTGATGTAACTGCATGATTTGCAGAAACAGTCAGTTTTGAACACATTGCACGTGCTGCAAAGAACACTTTTGGCTAACATCAAAGACTGAAACTACTACTTTCATGAACTTTAATCATACTTTGACTTGGGTATGGGGCCCATTCCCATTATGGTTTTAAAAAACCCAAAGACTTGGAGAAACTAAACCATATAACTACTATGTCCAGTATTTTTATTTCCATACTTTTTATCATAACTGTTATGCCTGAGAAGAACTCATTTCCTACTAGCCAAAAATGTTTTCCCTCATGCAACTCCAATTTCTTCTCCTATATAATGTCCATGTTTATTTTTCTACCATTGTGTTACTATTAAGCCTCTCGCTTCATTTCTAATATACTTTACATTTACTGCTAGCACTGGAATATGACCTATTTCCTTTTTTTTCACATCCTTTGTGGTTGCATTTATTTTTCTTTTTCTCCTCACTTTTCTCTCAATGGATTTTACTTACTATTGCTCATTTTCCTCACCTGTTATCATATCTCCTTCTATCTTATCACCACTTTGTATATCAAACTTATTTTGTATCAGTACTTTCACATTTGCTTCTGTTATTGTTTCAGTATTCTGTGCAATGTCTTTATCCACCAATCCTTCCTCAGTTTTGCCTTCCCATCAACTGTAGCTGCACCATCTTGCTCAGAATGTGTTTTATCTGAAAAAGTATTTTTTTCCTCTAGTCTTTCATCCTTTGTCAATGGTCAATTCATCCCAAAATGACCTGTAATATTACATTTCTTATACTGTGATAAGTCTTAGCTGTATGACTCTATTTGCAAATTGCTGCATGTTTTTCTTTTTGCATTCCTGAACTAAATGACTTTCTGCACCATAATAAAAGCATACTTTTACCTACCCTCAATAATTTATAGTGCCTATTATTCCATTCATGTTAATCACATTTTCAAAATGCTTAACTTTTTCTCCTTACATATTTAAAGTTATCCAAACCGCAAACATCCCTGTACATATATTTCTTGCATCATAAACTTTTTTCTAATTTCCTACACATCACTACAATCAGTAAGACAATAAGTTTTTAATTCAGTCTTTTTAATGTCAGTTGTTCTTTACTAAGCAGTTATTTTTTTTCCTCATTTTTAGTGGTGAATATTCAAAAATCCATTCTTTTCATGGGAAAGTCATTTTGTCTATTCCACATCACACCTCTCTAGCAGAACAAATGATTCAAAAGTTACCTTACAAATATCCTCTCTCCTCTGATGAATGAATGCTCTGATATCCTACAGTTTAAACCCCAGTGGTACAACTATGTTGACAAATACTTTATTTTCTTTCTGTCTTTTCATCAGTTTTAATCTTGCCCTGGGATTCACAAAGCCGTATTTTCCATCCAGGAACAGTATAGCCTTTCTTACATGGAATAGGGCCACCGAGTGATCCTGGAACATGCCGATTTGACATGCACGAGCGTGCCTATACTGTTTCTGCATGGAAACACATGCAGGATGCTAATTACTTCATTTGCTGGTAAAAACATGCAAATGAGGTGAATTAGTGATCCAGGAAGCAGGCAGGTAACCATGCAGCAACAGTGAAAGGTGCAAAAATGTATTCAGCTACTAGCCGAATACATTTCTGCAAAAATGAAAATGGGGCCATGACAGCTCTAATAAAAGCATGTACCCTAATCTGTAGGCATGCCAATGGCCAAACATATAGCCATTGGCAGGGAAAACTGTTTAATTTTTATAAAAATATATATTTTTTTCTTTTGGCCGATCTCTGCTGTTTAAGCATAGGGCAGCACTGTGCAAACAGGATCGTGGGGTAAAAATGTGAAAAGTCAGTTTTAAGGGAAACCTGCATTTTGCCATTATACTTTATGGCAACCAGAATCAAAACAATGGCAAGGGACAGTGGTTGCTAAGGGGGAAGGCTCTTGTGTAGTGCAATAACTACGGATTAAGGCAGTGGGGTATGTTAATGAGGGGACTTATACTGAATCACAAAATTCTTCTAAGTGTCACACTGTACCTAACCGTATAGGTGCTCTAACACCATCGTGTAGGCAGGAGGAGCAACTAACATAAAAGTGGGTGTGTCATGCTTGCTGTAAGCATATTGGAGCTCCATTGCCTGGGTTTGCGCTTAGCTAAGCACAGCTAAGTGAGGGTGTGTGTCCCAGATAGCTTAGCTGTGCTTAGCTAAGTACAGAAACCGTAAGCATGTTCCCTTCCAGGGGAGGGCCTTTTCTTCTTAACATTGTTTACACTAGCTAAATGGGTTTGTGCAGTTCATCCCGGGGCTTAAACATGGAGGATATAGGAAAAAAAAAGAAATAGTAGAACAAGGGAAATGCAGTGCAAATCAGTAATATGGGATTCTGCAGCTCACAATGGGCCATTGAAAGCACTCAATAATACAGCTGGCAGGTGGCTACATAGCTATATATGGGAGGAGATGTAACCAAAAAAAAAAAAAAAAGAAAGAAATACAGGGCAACAGCACAATAAAGGAGAAATGAAGTAGAAATCACTAATACAGAACTCTTGCAACTCACAATGGGCCATGCAAAGCACTCAATAATACAGTTGGTAGGTGGCTGCATAGATGAAAATGGGAGGAGATGTAACCAAAAAAAAAAATTAAAGGGCAATAGCACATTAAAGGAGAAATGAAGTAGAACTCACTAATATGGGACTCTTGCAACTCACGATGGGTCATGCAAAGCACACAATAATACAGCTGGCAGGTGCCTGCATAGTTGAAAATAGGAGGAGATGTATGTAAAAATTAATTAAAAAAGGGCAACTGCAGAATAAAGGCAATCATGCACACATTACCACTAATACCTCTAACACTGACAGTAGCCAAGTCAAAGCCATCAGTAATATAGCTGGCAGCTGGAATGTATCATAGTCAGCCAATCATACAGGCAGTATCTGCAGCACAACAGTATAAAGTAGGGAAACACCTTACAGTCTGTTTTTTCCCACAAACTCTGCACCATTGGTGTATACATGTGGGGGAATTTTAACTGGAAAAATGTTAGGGGTTGCCATTGCTTTGATCCCTCTGTATGTACTAGAGGTTGATGGCAGAGAGGAGGATAATGCTGACAACCACCACAGACTAAGGAGGAGGAGAAGAGTGTTCAGATCCAGGGTAACTTACCAGGGGCTATATGATATGGAGATAGTAGAGTGCTACTGGGTGGACAGGGACATACTTCAGCAAATCATCGAGCTGTGCCCGCCTCAACTCTGAACAAAGGGGAACCCATCCCAGTGGATACCAAGGTATGTGTAGCCTTAATAATTCTAGCTACAAGTACTTTCCAAAGACCTATTGAGACATTATGGGGGTCTCACAGGCATCTGCATCCAAGGTACTCCACCAGTTCCTGGATGCCATGCTACCACATACCATGAGCACATTTACTCCCCCAACACCTGTGAGGAGAGGACCAGCAATATGCATCTCTTCCACTGTGTAGTAGAATACCCGGAGTTACTTGATGCCATAGACTGCACTCACATCCACATCAAAGCACCACCCAGTAAACAGGGTAGGGTCTACATAAACCGCAAGGGATTCCCCTCCATTAACTGCCAGGTCATGTGTAATGCCCAGGCCATTATCATGAATGTGTGTGCTGGCGTGACTCCCACATCTGGCATTCATCACAGCTGAACCAGGCATTTGCCAGTGGGGGCATCCCATATGGCCATGTGGTGGGGGATGCTGGCTATGCACTGGACCCAATGATGATGACACCCATCAGAAATGCGCACACACCCACACAAGAACGTCATAATGAGGCACATGCACAAACCAGGATCATTATAGAGCATAAGTTTGGGATGCTGAAGTCACAGTTCCACTGGCTTGACATATCTGGTGGAACCTTGCAGTGGTCTCCAGCCACATGTGCACACATGTTCATAGTATGTGCCATGCTACATGATATGATCCTGTGGAAACAGCTGCAGCAGGAACAGCATGGGGAAGGGCCATACAGTGCACCACCATTGCCAAGGTCCCCACAGGCACAGAGGGACTCACAGGAGGAGGCCCCTGAGCCTGATCTTGTAGGCAGTTGGAGGTGTGCCCAGTATGCTCAGGCCTTGGCAAAAAGGCAATGCATAGCAAACACACTGACACTGTAGGGACCAACACCTTTCTCTCTGACTCACATACACAATAAAATGGGTGATACACACATCACATTACCTGTAACTTTCCATGTGTAGGCAGTGTACTGTGTGCTTCCAACATAAGTGGCCCTCAAGCATCGTACTTACAACTGCCGCAAACACAAGGTAAGTCAGTCTTCTTAACAATAAATGAATGGAATAGTATGTTCTGCTAGCATATCTATGGTAATGCTGCATGCATGCAAGAGAATGGGGTGGCCTACTGGGATAGCAGCACACAACTGGCAGGTATGTGAAACACCAGGAAATGTCTTGCCAAAACTGGCCTCCACACACTATGCAGTAGTACCCAAGGTGCCAAATCCCACTGCAGTATAAGTGTGGGGACAACTAACTGGGGGGTCATAGGTCACAGGCATGGATGTCAGGATGGGGGTCCCATAACCACCCCACACACCCACAAAGCAGGTCAGCTGTAGAAAACCACAGTGAATTAACCCTCTATAGACTCACACAGTGATAGCACAGCAGGACCTGCAGTTGCAGTAAGGCTATGAAAGGTAAGAAGTCTGAAACTCAAATGTATGCCAGTACAATTTGACATGGGCTCTTTACTGATATGCCTCTAGTCCCCAAGACAGGGCACAATAATATGGTAAATGGAAACAAATGTAAAGCAAATATCAGCACAGTCTGTACAAATGTGTAGAGTTAACAGGTGTGCCCCCCCATATACCCACACAAATGTAGTAACATGTATGTTTGCAGGGAAATAGCAGCATAGCACACATTAGCAGGGATGTACCAATACAGATGAAAATATGCTCACTGTCCACAATATGGAGGAGTCAGTGAGCTATGTGTATGTGTGGTTTATACTGTCTTGGATCTGGCCAGCATGTTCTCCTGACAGTCACCTCATACTGCCCTAGATACAGTGCTGCCTTTGACAGGGCCATGTGCAGATAACTGCAGTGCCAACTGTTATGCATGCCAGTAACATCCTTGCTCTGCCACAGACATACCTCAAAGTCACAGTGCTATGTGGAATATAGTAGTAGTACACATATTAGTGACATCTTGAAGGATGTGTACCAGAGGTGCCAAGGCTTTTGTGAATAAAAGTGCTTTGTGATACTGTTTCCAGTGGTCATTCTCAATAATCCTTTTTTCTTATGTTTGGTTTTACATATTATGGACATGCCTGCACATTTGAATGCACTCTATACCCACATCCATAACTCTGAACCTCTGACAGCAAAATGCCTGGACAATGGCAGAAATAAAAGTGGAACAATAGCACAATGATAGCCATGTGTTGTAAATATCACCCTTACATACTGAGAAAGTTGGTAGGGTGAGGGGTTTGCAGTAGCTGGAATTGTCTGAAGGTTATGTATTCTGAAACAGTAATGTCTGTATTATTTTGTAACATCACACTTCAGTTATATGTAACTGATTTGCCATAAAAACACAATTTTGCGTAGAAAGGATGAAACCTCTAGCCAAACACCTGGACAACCTGCCAAAAAATGTACAGGTCAGAGGTATAACCACACAAAGATATTACATCTCAGGTTAGAAAGATACCACACAAGCAGGAGATCCCCAGCCAGTATATCACCAGGTTGCTGGACTGTTTACACAGCCATGTGTCATTACTACACTGGCTGTAGCCACACCTCACAAACGGCCTTGTTGGCCAAGAATTTACATAGCTGCCCTCATAATATCGGTCTATGCATCATACAACTAGCATTCCTCTGGTAAAGCACTGTGATGATCTGAGGATTTCTGGCACTAGGTAATGACACAATACATTGCAGTTTCAGACTACAGATATGTCAGAAAATGTCTGCTAAACAAAACAAGTACCCTGAGTAAAGTCCTGTGTACTCCTGAGAGGAGTACACTTATCTCTGGAATGGAGTCCCACTCTAACTATAGAAGGTCACTTTTGGCATGCTCCTACACTTAGAGAATCAAAGGACATGAAGAGAATCACAGGACATGTTGAAACCCACATCGGAATATATGACTGTATTGTGTATGTATGTTCGTGCATACAGACAGCTATGTACACCTCAACTGTCCCCATACACACACATCAGACAGGATTACCCTCAGCTAGCTGTAGGTGGCCCATATGTGATATATCTGCATCTGTTATGTGGGATACACCCGCATATATATGGTCAACAGATAACATATATCAAGCATACACTCACATAGATGTGGGGAACTAAGAGCCAGGCAGAGATACAGAGAGAGATACAGGGGGACACAGAGTGAGTCACACACATGGATACCCTGAGTGGCATACAGTGATGTTCTGCTGTGGACAGTGGCATACCAGTTGTAAACAGTTGCACATGCCAGCATAAAAGGTGAGCCCCACTGTATAACAGTACTGAGGTTGAGTTTATAATATCACATCACCTGTGTGTGTGTGTGTGTGTGTGTGTGTGTGTGTGTGTGTGTGTGTGTGTGTGTGTGTGTGTGTGTGTCTCCATAGGTCCAAGTATTAGGAGGCTCTTCCCTCTCAGTACACTTCACATTGTCCTACTTCACAAGATCTGCTGCTTTCATTCACCTTAGAAGTACCATTGAACACTAATCACCCTGTAAGCTCTGTAGCATGTGTGATAACTGTGTAACACTATAGTACAAATAACTAGATAGGTAGAGGTTTTAATCTCAATACTGGCAAGTGTGCATGTGTGTGTGTGTGTGTGTGTGTGTGTGTGTGTGTGTGTGTGTGTGTGTGTGTGTGTGTGTGTGTGTGTGTGTGTGTGTGAGACAGTTGTGTATGTGAGAGTGAGGGAGTGTGTGTTTGTATGTGATACAGTTTTATGCCATTCCCACCCACAAAACATCCCAGTGCCCCACTTTATCACTCCTGCTGGTCATTCCCCTTATCAGTATCTACGGCCAGTTCTCAGCCCAGTAAACTCTGTAGTGTGTGGGATACCTGTGTAACACTACAGTACAAGTCACTAGCTAGACAGGGGTTCTAATCTCAGATCTGGCAAATGATTGTGTGTGTAAGCTTGTAAGAAGTATTTGATAGGTCTCCTACTCACTGCCCTACTTTATCACTCATGCTGATATCATTCCCCTTATCAGCACATTTTCCCAGTTGTCAGTGCCAGAAGCTCCATAACGTGTGTGATAACTGCATAAAACTATAGTACAAATCACTAGCTCAATAGGGATTTTAATCTCAGACTGGGAAAATGACCGTGTGTGTATATTTGTAAGAAGTATTTTGATAAGTTTCCCACCCACTGCCCTACTTTATCACTCCTGCTGATGTCATTCCCCTTATCAGAACTTTTGGCCAGTTGTCAGCCCACTAAGCTCTGTAGTATGTGTGATAACTGTGTAACACTATAGTACAAATCACTAAATAAGCAGGGGTTCTAATCTCAGATCTGACAAATGTGTGTGTGGGTGTAAGAAGAAGTATTTTGATATGTTTCTCACCCACTGGCATACTTTATCAGTCATGCTAATGTCATTCCCCTTATCAGCACCTTTGGTAGTTGTCATCCCAGTAAGCTGTGTAATGCATGTGATAACTGTGTAACACTATAGTACAAATAACTAGATAGGCAGGGATTCTACTTTCAGACCTGGCATATGTTTGTGTGTGTGTGTGTGTGTGTTCTACTTTCAGACCTGGCATATGTTTGTGTGTGTGTGTGTGTGTGTGTGTGTGTGTGTGTGTGTGTGTGTGTGTGTGTGTGTGTGTGTGTGTGTGTGTGTGTGTGTGTGTGTGTGTGTGTGAAAGTGTGTACGTTTGTAGGAAGTATTTTGATAAGTCTCCCACCCACTGCCCTACTTTATCACTCCTGCTGATGTCATTCCCCTTATCAGCACCTTTGGCCAGCTGACAGCCCAGTAAGCTCTGTAGCACATGCAATAACTGTGCAACACTATAGTACAAATAACTAGATAGGCAGGGGATCTACTCTCAGATCTGGCAAATGCATGTGTGGGTGTATAAGTGTGTGTGAAAGTGTGTATGTTTGTAGGAAAAAGTATTTTGATAAGTTTCCCACCCGCTGGCTTACCTTATCTGTCATGCTGATGTCATTCCTTTTATCAGCACCTTTGGCCAGTTATCAGCCCAGTAAGCTCTGTAGCATGTGCAATAACTGTAACACTATAGTACAAATAATTAGATAGGCAGGGGTTCTACTCTCAGATCTGGAACATGTGTGGGTGTATAAGTGAGTGTGTAAGTGTGTACATTTGTAGGAAGAAGTATTTTGATAAGTTACCCACCCACTGACATACTTTATGCTGATGTCCTTCTCTTTATAGGTTCATAGGTGTGTACTAGGCTAATGGCCCTGGAGGCATTACAAGTCTGTCCCATAGAAGTGCCCTGCCATTGTGCCCTGTCATTGTGCAATCTCAGATGCATTATTCTGGGATACTAGTCTGGAGGTTTGCATATCCTTTATTATTATGGAGACACCACCACTTCTGGAGCTGTGGTCCATGTTTTGGGGCTGACATGTGTGGGATGAGTTGTAGCCTGGTAGTGCAGGGGTGCTGTCTGTTGCTGTAAACCAGGTCTGCATTATAGCACAAATATCAATGTTCTCCATTTTAAGGAGTGCTTTGAGTGGCTGCATCTGGAGATTTAGATGTCTAGTGTTGAGCAGCATGATCCTAATAGTGCATAAATGTATATCTGTTATGGTGGTAATTTGATTTGGAACACCACCTTAAAGGCACTATAGGGATGGCAAGACACTTAGCCAGTACCTGGAAACCCAACGGTGACAGATGCAGGCGATCTCTGGCAAGCCATCGCAGTCTGTCAGTCATGTCATCCCAAGCAGACAGATACTGGATCTCTTGAGAATGACAGCAGACACTTAAGCCAATTATTAAAGTCAATCATTTGTTGTTTGTACTGTGGTATCATTTTGGGTGACAGTAATATACTGCTCAGGGCTACTGTAAACCTGCCTGGCCCACATAGTTTGAGATCTACACCATGTCTTTTTGCATGTAGTCCAGGGACGTGTGTCTCAGGTCATTCACATATACATGGACAATGACAGAGTGATACTTGTAATTGGGCAGTGACCTGACTGGGTGTGTTATGTGCTGGATTCTGAAACCTGATAGACAGCTGACTGTTACCTTCTCCATGTTCAACCTACTGAGTGGGACATCTGTGTGCTTCACTGTTGAGTCATCAATGATTACTGTATTAGGCAAGGTGGTTAGCCTTAGGGGCTTAGGTTGAGGGGCACACTGTGTAGTAGAGATATGTCCTGTGGTTTGTGCTGTGTTGTGATGGTCGAGTGGGTGTCTGTCTTGGTGGTCTCTGCTGTTTGGGTAAATGTCTGTTGAGTGCCTCTGTGAAGGTGGGCGTGTGGTTTTTGTTTGCATGTCAGAGCTGTGATAGTGGGTGTTCTGGAGGGGTATGTGTTCCATGTGGTGTGGTGCAGGTATTGACCCTTTTCCTCTTGACCAGCTAGTCCAGTATTTGCTGGAGAGTGCATATCTTCCAATTTGGTGATATAGGGGTATCTCTCACAAGTCTGTGTGTTGAGAGTTTAGAGGAGATGGTTGTCTGTGTACATGAGGCAGTCACAACAGTGCCTCAAAATGCCCAGGTGCACCAGGTTAATGGGAAAAATTACAGAGAACTGAACTTTAATCATGCTAGGATGGGTGGTCATAACTACTAAGTACTGGAGCTAATTCTGTGAGGAATTACTGCTGATGGCTCTCAAGTGTGCTAGAATAATTGATACAAAAACTTGTTGAAGTGCAAAGCTATTAGGCTATTTGAAGTGCATGATAGAAAGAACTAGCAAGATCTAAGGGAAAAACTGAAGGCAGACTTTCTGGCACCTGTAATAGTTTACGGCAGCTGTGCAGCTATCATCACTTTTGGCCAGTTGTCAGCCCAGTAAGCTCTGTAGCATGTGTGATAACTGTATAACACTATAGTACAAATAACTTGATAGGCAGGGGTTCTAATCTCAATGCTGGCAAGTAAGTGTGTGTGTGTGTGTGTGTGTGTGTGTGTGTGTGTGTGTGTGTGTGTGTGTGTGTGTGTGTTGGTGAAATCATGTAAGCTCTGCGGTGCATCTGATAACTGCGTAACACTATAATAGAAATAACTAGATAGGTAGGGGTTCTAATCTCAATACTGGTTACTGGGTGAAGATCATATCCTGTTTGGCTGATACTATTTTGATGTGTGTACCATCCACACCTGTTTACCATCTCCCGATGGCATTACTTTATATAGCGTGATAACAGCATCTGCCTCACATGCAGCATGTTAAACCATTGTGCAGGCCATAATAGTCCTCTGTATAGATGTCTATGGAATATCATGATGTTTGCAACCTATATGTGGTCTGTATCCCTTAACAATAACCATGTATATGATATTGTTTCTAAATCCGCCACAGTGAGTGTAGTGACACACATGCCTGCATCAATATCTTACCTGACTGAAACATCATGTTGATACAACGTCTTCTACACTACCACTTTTCCAGGCTTGTAGGTGCAATACATGACTCCACATGCTATTTCTGATGGGTTATCTCACCATCCATGAAGGCATTCAAAGCATTACATGTTGTAAGAGGAAGTGTGTTATGTCCCATGCATATAATCTATGTGGGGCATGTCATGTGCATGTAGTACTACAGTATATCAAAGTGGAAATGTAGGTTTACTAATTTGTCTATTGCCAACTGTTTGTGTTACTATGTGCACATACCCTATGTCAGTCCTTGCTGTGTGTATACAAAGGATATACCATTTTGTCTCCCTGTTCTACCCGGTGAACTCAGAAATACATGCCACAAACCTGTCATACACAGTATCATGCATGCCCTCATCAACTGCATCAGGGTTGAGTGTATGGAAAAGACATGGCAGGGCCAACATGTGTAGACAGGTGAATCTGTTGTAGTTAATGTAATAGCTATGCTTGTGAGGGATCTGCTGACAGTACTGCAGTAACCTGTTCTGTATGCATGAGCCTGTGGTATAACACAAAACTCTGCTGACATGTCTGAAGGAAACATGTCTTTCACAAGGGATATGTATGCAAGGTCACACTATCTGATAACAGTATCCCTCACACACTGTTGCATGCATACACACCTGGTACATGTACATATAAAGCTGTACCTTGCCTAAGACACAGTCAGTGTATTCTCACTCTGCCATACTCCCTCTTGGGAATATCTGCAGGGTCACAGTCTGCAGACATATAGACACCTGGAACACAGAATACAGCATGCCAGACTACATTCAGTCAGTGGTACTAACAGCAATAATACATCCTTGCTAATAAGGTACATACACGTGTATTTGTACCCATAACAAATGCAAGCAGACAGCACCTTACATAGTATTACATAGCTACACTGTACTATATTCACAGTATGCATCAGACCAATATTAGCATCTCCCTGCATCGATGTTATGGATGACAGGGATGTGGCACAGGTATCATCATATGCACACGACGTGGTGTGGATTTGCCAGAGGCCTAGGTTGGGCCATACGGTTGACATCATGTGTTTGTGTTTGCAGGAGTATCCAATAGATGGGCTGTGCAGTGGTGCTATGTGTGTCTGGAGGTGACCTGCCTGTGATACAGATGTGTGTGTGCATGTACGCACACAGTCATGCCATGTAGCTGCTGTACACAGGGATATGTTGGACAGCTGTGGACTATACATAGCAGTGTGTCCAGTTCACCATCTCTGGCTATGAACACAGGAACTGGTCCTGCCAGGGGTTTCACTGGCACCACCAGGCGCACGGCCAGATGCAATACTGCTTCCTGATGGTGACTGCTGTCTACTGGATACATGCCCCTGACTGGACCAGCCAGGACCACATGCCCATGGCCTGCTCTGGTGTGATGTGGACAGAAACCCCCCTTTAGTAGGGCTGGTGTCACTGCCACTGCCACTGCCACTGCACTGCCACTATGGGAGTGTGAAGGTGCATGGCTCTGTAGACTTTCAGCTGTTGTTGGTACTGACCTACATCCATGTGACCAATGCCCATTTCCCACCAGATGCTCTAGCACAGACATGCCATAATCGAGGATTGCCAAGGTCTCACCCCACAGTGTATTCATGACCTCAGTATTTTGACATGTGGCCTCAACAAGGTCATGTATGTCAGCACGTAAATCAGGGAGAGTTTCATCCACCACCCTGAGTATTTGTCTTGTGTTGCATTCGCTACGTGTCTCTGCATCCATGACAGGCTGAAACATGCATCTGGTGACTCCTGCTGTGGCACTTCAACAGCGGCAGGACAAGCAGCAGTCATCCTGCAAGCACCCCTGTCCATCCGCCTGTGTGGGACCTCACCTGCACTCTTGGCTTTGGCCAATGTCTACACTCACACCTGCCATAGTCATCATACTAGCCTGTTCCATGCCACCAACTGCCAACTGTCAATCATCTGTGGCCACTGGTGATGGGGTATGTGTGGGCATTGTCACTGTGTGTGGGGATGGTGTGGACAAGAGTGGGATGCCAATCAATGGCACAGATTCAGCCCCTGACAACTCCACGTGTACCTCACTATTCCTATTATCATTGTCAGAGTCTGCAGAGACAATGACATCAGTTTCCAAACGAGAGGGACCATGAACCCCATTGCCACCTGTGAGGGGAAGACAACATATGTACATTAATACCGGCACTTTGAGGTTGGCTGGTACACACATGCACTCCCCCCCACACACACACACTTACAGGTGAGGTGGCACAAATCTGTTGCACTGACCTCACATTACCCAAATGTTGACATGCATGACACATGGCCCTGAACATCATGTATTGCATTCAGTTTTACTACATGTAAGTAACAATATAGAGCTCTGGGATATGTTAGCAGTGTTATTAGGTGATGTCCCTTCCACAGCACAGATTGCACCCATGTACACATCATTGCTGTTCACTTGTATAACAAAGTGGCAAGTATTACAGAACATACCTGAATACCTCACAACTGTACAGATCCTTGCAGGATGTGTAGATGTCTGGCAAATATGTTTTCTCTGTTCCTCATAACCCCTGTGTTTGTCTGATACATAACTGGGATGATCTGAGGAGTGACGTCACTAATTAATGACATACATTTGAGTTTCATACCTCCAAACCAGCAGTAAATGTATGGTCACACAATTCCTGTTACACCACTAACCTTCTAAGCTTACAGTGGATATGATAAGTGTACACAGCCCTGTTAATATGCCATGTTCTTGTAATATATAAAATGAGACTGCAATAATGCATTCAAATATATTACCCACCTGTCATGTGACATATGACAAGTGCATTCCAACCAATAAACAAATTAATGTATTATGTGTACAATCTAATGAATGAAATCTGTACAATATGGTAATTGCATAAGTGTGGACACCCTTAAAATGATACTTTGTTGAAGCACCTTGTAAGTGACTTATAGCATTCACTCTTCTTGGGAAGGGGTCTATCATCATGGCACATCCTGACTTGGGATTATTTAGCCAGTCTTCCTTGCAAAGGTCCCCCAACTCTGTCAGATTGCAAGGGCAGTTCATGTGCACAGCCCTTGTCAGGTCACACTGGGGTATTGCTATCAGGTTTCAATCTAGGCTCTAGCTGGGCCAGTCCAAAACCATGACTGTGTTCAGTTGGAGCCATTCATAGGTAGCTGTGGATTTATGCTTTGGTTCTTTGTCATGCTGAAGGCTGACACCCCTCCACATCCTCAGCATTCTTGCAGATACCTGATGGATGTAGGGCAGATGTGAGTGTTATTTTGAACTGTTAAAAATTCTCACCACCGCGACTACAGGCCCAGTTCTGGCTTTAGAACAGCATCCCCACAACAGGCCAATGCCACCAGTGTGATTCAACATGGGGCTGGTGGTCTTCAGGTAAAGAGAGGTGTTACTTGTTCAGCACACATACCTTTTGTTTTTGTGGCTGCGAGGTCAATCAATAGTCCCATTGCACCATAACACATTTTCACACATGCTTTTGGGAGACTTGATGTGCTGTATTGCAAGTTGTATCCACCCCTGGATGTTTTTTGTTGTGGCAAAATGCTTCCATATTCTGACCCTGGCCCATAGGCCAGACATGCAGAATATGGGAGATTTTTCTCACATGTAGTACACAACACCAGTTCTTGCAAGAGATTCCTGCAACTCCCTCAGTGTTGCTCTATGTCTCCTGGCAGCCTCCCTGACCAGGTTTGGACATGTCTTTTCATCAGTTTTGGAGGGACGTCAGGTTCTTCTCAACAGCACTGTTGTTCCATATTCAGTCTTCCTTTTGATGATTGTCTCCATTGTGTTCCATGGTGCATGCAGTGCTGTGGTAATGTTGTACCTTACTCCTGAATGATACCTTTCAAATATGAGATCTCTTTGCTGCTTTGTAAGCTGTCTGCAAGCCATAGCTGTTGCAGGCAACTGAGCAAATGTCATGAATATCCTACTTGGACAGTGGGCTGTTATTTGGTATTTCCCAGAGTGCCTTTACTTGATGGCAGGTGTGTACCCAAGCAGGCTGAATGCTATCAGTAAATCACAATCTGCTGCAATAAAATATTTGAAGGGTGTGCACACATATGCATTCAGCTTATTGTAAGGTTTGTATACTCTGTATTTGGTGCCCAACAGACTGGTTGATTTTACAAGTGAATTGTTCATGTTATGGGTCACATTACAGGTTGGAAAAGGTGTGGAGTGACATATTGTGGTCTCAGTTTGTATATCTCACACACCTGGCATCCTAACAGGGGTGTGTACATTGTTTATATCCAGTGTATAAGAGTAATGTTATGCACATGCCCCTACCTTAGGCAATTTGTCCCCCAATTTTGCTAGTCTCTGTCCAGAAATCTTGCACTGACAGGTTATGGAGTATACTACAGGAATGTTACATTATCTTCCAATAGGCCCCTGTGGTGACCACTGTGATACAATGCAGTTAACCCCACCACAAGTGAACATGCACATGAAGCAATACGGCTATAAGTGACAGTTGTTTGCATGGTAAATTGCATGTCCTACATATGCCTGAGGTATTGTCAAACCACAACAGAACAATTCCATACTCACCAGCTTCAGGCTGCTGTCCCACATACAGACCAGAGGGACATAGGTAGTTGTGGGAGAGAGGTATTGTCAGCAGACTCACATGTGGCATTGGTGCAGGATGGATGCAGCATGTCTGCACATTCGCAGTACAACTCCCAATACTACACAATTTGCTGTCCTTCACCATAGATGTGCACTTATGTGCATTAGAAAACCCCATCCATAACTGCATTTTGTCCTGACACATGCATGTAGATACTCTACAGATAAAAAGTATGTCTGCCACACTAGTCTCATAATCTCCACTGGGGCCTTACCTGCATGCTCTTCATCCATTGTCTGGGTGCCACCCACCTCCAGCATGTGGGGGTCTGTACCCTGATGTTGTACTGGGATGGGTGCCCCATGTTTGGTGAGGAGCTCCTTGGTGGGTGTCAGTGGGGGCTGCATGGCTGGGCCTCCACCTGTGGCTGTGTGGACTCTGGCCACGGCAGCAGCCCTTTGCTGGGCATGGCGTATGAGGTCATTTGCACGATGCCGGACCTGCTGGTATGTACGTGCTTGCAGGCCGACATAATTTACCCTGTGGACAAGGTTATCCCACAGGGCGGTATTCACCCACAGAAGTTGGTGGCTCCGGCCAAACATTATTGCATGGTTCTATAGTATGGCTTGTATGATTATGGTTGTCTCAGCTGCTGAGAATGTTGCCCTTCGCTGATGTGACATTGTGCCTGGAAGACATAAACAGGGAAACACATCACAGGATGCCATACACTTGGTAACTGCATATACAGAACCTGCACATGTACCTTGAATACCAGTAGCCATTACTCACAACCACACTATACCCCTGTAATCTATCAGCACAATATCAGATTGTATTGCACTCCTGGTCCTGATGTGTCATATTTTCCCCCAATGAGGGCCATTTAATTGCATAATCCTCTATTCCTCATTCAGGTCTGTGTAGAGGGATGACATTGGCCATCTTCCATGTGGATGGGGTGTGGATGGTGCCGAGGCTTGGTGTGACTGCAGTGTGCAATGGAGCTGAGAGCACATTCCTGAGTTCATGTAGGATGTGGACAGGGCTGTTATCATGTCCCATGGATATTTACATTTGTTTCCTTTCAGTAGGCAATATGTACCTGCTCACTGGTGATGAGAGGAGGGGTTTCAGTGCTGTGCATATCCACCTATAGTGATGATGAGCCAGGGGAATGATATTTACCCTAACCCTATCTGCTGCAGGTTGGCTATACTATGTTGTGTGTGTCTCTGGTCTGATTGACCACCATTACAAGTTGGGTTGGTTTATTGCCAATGAGATTGCAGACATATGGAAAGATGGCCTTGTGATTTGCCTTGGTGGATGTCTGCAGTTGTACTCATAGTTAGCCTTACAGTAATCCACCTGTGACCTTATATGCTTGTTCAGACAATGGCTGACTTGATGTCAGGTTGATGCCTGCTCCTATTTTGCCCTGTACAGCCAATACAGGGACCAAGTCTGTGGTTTGTGTATTGCTGCTGTTCAACAAAGGGGATTACTCTACTTTGGTGGAGGCAGGTTTTAAAAGTAAGGTATTGCTGAGTCCATCCAGCTATGTAGGTATTCATATAGCTGTTTGTAGTAGGCATGGACACAAAGCCATAACATAGTTGGACACCTCTCCAATTTCAAACTGATAATCATGTTTATTGTAGTACCTATAGCTGTGTCAGGACAATGCAACAACCAGTAGCTCTAGAAATGTCACTGTTGGATGCACAGTAACTAAGATTATACACATGTACAACATGTTAAGCTTCTTTAACTATAATTTTGCATCCCATATCTATTGTTATGAGACAGCCAGATACACCTACTCATACTGACATGTGCACAGGTAATACCTGATATACATTCCTGTTCTATGTCAGTATGGCACACTGTATTCATACTCTTGCTGTCTGGTCATACCTCTCAACCTATTGTAGCAGGACATCTGTAGGACCCCACACATACATGGGGGCAATGGGACAAAATTAGGGAAACTGTCACAATATTGCTGTAACACACTTGAGTCATTCGATAGCACAGTGACCTTTGCACTGACAGGCATACCCTGGAGAATGTGCAACACTAATATGGCAGGAAGAGAGAAGAAAGGCTAGGAGTGTGGTAGTGAGGGTAAGAACTTTTAATGTTGGCAGTATGACTAGTATAGGGACAAAGCTAGCTGATATGATGGCTAGGGGAAGGTTGATATATTATGTGTGCAAGAGACCAGATGGAAGGGGAGTATGGCTAGGTGTATGGGAGGCAGATCACAATTGTGCTATCATGGTGTGGATGGAAGGAGATAGGGGGTAGGGGTTCTCCTGTAGAAACTGTATGCCAAAAGTGTTTTTGCAGTATGACATGAGTGTCTGATAGAGTGATGTTTATGAAACTGAAGCTGTAAACTGATGGTGTAATGATGACTGTTGTTACTGCATATGCTACGCAAGTTGTTTGTGCGATGGATGAGAAAGAAAAATGTGAAGTCAGTTGGATGACATGGTGATGACTCTACCCAAGGGTGAAAGAGTGGTGATTGCAGCAGATTTCAATGGACATGTTGGTGAAGGGAACAGAGGGGATGGGGAAGTGATGCGTATGTATGGTGTTAAGCACGGGAATGCAGAAGGTGAGATGGTAGTGGATTTTGCAAAAAGGATGGACATGGCTGTGGTGAATACATGCTATAACATGAGGGAGGAGCATAGGGTGACATACAACAGTAGAGAAAGATGCACACAGGTGGAATATATCCAATGTAGGAGGGCCAGTTTGAAGGAGATTGGAGACTGTAAAGTGGTGAAAGGGGAATGTGTATTTAGGCAGCATAGAATATTGGTCTGTAAGATGATGTTGGTGATCAAGAAGAGGTGTGTGAGGGCAGCACCAAGGATCAAATGGTGGGAACTGGAAAAGGGTGATTGTGAGGTGAAGTTCAGGGAATACGTAAGACAGACAATGGGTGGCAGTGAAGATTTACCAAATATCTGGGTAAGTACAGCCAAGCTAGTAAGGGAGATGGCTAGAAAGGTGCTTGGTGTGACATGTGGATGGAGGAAGGAGTACAAGGAGACCTGGTGGTGGACTGAGGAAGTACCGGACAGTATACAGAGAAAGAGGTTGGGGAAGCAGGAGTGGGATTGTGAGAGAGATGAAGAAAGTAGGCAGGAGTATAAGGAGATAAGATTCATGGCAAAGAGAGAGTTGGGAAAGGCTAAGGATGAGGCATATTAAGAGTCGTATGACAGGTTGGACACTAAGGAGGGATGAAAGGACTTTTACCAACTGGCTAGAGAGAGGGACTGAGCTAGGAAACATGCCACAGATAAGGGGGATAAAGCATAATGAGGGAAATGTACTCACAAGTGAGAGGAGTGTGTTGAGCAGATGAACAGAGTACTTTGAGAGGCTGATGAATGAAGAGAATGAAAGAGAGTAGGTTGGATGATGTGGTTATGGTGAATCAGAAAGTGCAATGGCTTACCAAGGTGGAAGTAAGTTTAGCTATAAAGAGTATAAATACTGGAAAGCCTGTGGGTCCACATGAAATATTTGTGAAAGCCTGAAGGTGTTTAGGGGAAATGGCAGTGGTGTTTTTAACTATATTGTTGAATGATATCTTGGAATGTGAGAGGTTGCATGAGGAGTGAAGAGAAAGTGTTTGAGTACCATTTCAAGAATAGGTTTGATGTGCAGAGCTGTAGTAACTACGGTGGGATAACATTGATCAGTCTTAGCATGAAGTTATGGGAAAGAGTAGTGGCAGCTAGGTTAAGCAGGGAGGTGATGAGTATTGGTCAGCAGTATGGTGTCATACCAGGAAAGAGCAGTACAGATGCAATGTTTGCTCTGAGCGTGTTGATGGAGACTTATAGAGGAGGTCAGGAGTTGCTTTGTGCCCTTCTGGACTTACAGAAGGCATATTACAGGGTGCCTAGTGAGGAGTTGTGGTACTAAATGAGGAAGTCATGAGTGGCAGAGATATATGTAAGAGTGGTACAGGATATGTACAAGGTGGTGTGTCTGCGGTGAGGTCTGTGGTGGGAGTGATGGATCCATTTAAGGTGGTAGTGGTCGAATGAGATCAGGGATAAGCTGTGAGCCCTTTCTTATTTACAATGGTGGTGGACAGGTTGATAGACAAGATCATACAGGAGTCCCTGTTGACTATGATGCTTGCAGATGACATACTGAACTGTGTTGAGAATAGGGAACAGATTTAGGAGAACCTGAAGAGGTGGGTATATGCTCTAGAGAGGAGATGAATGAAGTTCAGCAGGACTAAGACAGAATATCTGTGTGTGAATGAGAGGGAGGATAGCGGAATGTTAAAGATACAGGAAACAGAGATGGCAAAGGTGGATGTGTTTAAATGATTGGGATCGACACTTCAGAGTAATGATGACTGTGGAGTACAGGTGAAGAAGAGAGTACAGGCAGGATGGAGAGGGTGGAGAAGAGTGTCAGCATTGATTTGTGACAGAGGAGTACCAGTAAAAGTGAAAGGGAAGGTCTACAAAAGGATAGTGAGACCAGCTATGTTACATGGGTTGGAGACAGTGGCACTGACAAAAAGGCAGCAGTCAGAGCTGGACGTGGCAGAGTTACAGATGTTAGAATTTGCACTGGCTGTGATGAGGGTGCACAGGATTATCAGTGTGTATATGAGAGGGTCAGCCCATGTTGGATGGTTTTGAGACAAAGTCAGACAGGCAGGATTACATTGGTTTGGACATGTGTTGAGGAGGAATGCTGAGTATATTGTGAAAAGGATGGTAAGGATGTAGCTGCAAGGTAATAGGAAAAGAGGAAGACCTCAGATAAGGTTTCTGGATGTGGTGAGAGAGGACATGCAAGTGGTTGGTGTGACAGAGCAAGATGCAGAGGACAGGTAGAAATGGCAACAGATGATCCACTGTGGTGACCCCTAACAGGAACAGCCAGAGGAAAAAGGAGATGTTGTAATGTTAATCTTCACAGATTTGCCAAGGATTTGCCAGACATAACACAACTGTATGAGTAAATGACTGCAAATATGAGAC
This sequence comes from Protopterus annectens, assembly GCF_019279795.1. Classification (NCBI taxonomy): domain Eukaryota; kingdom Metazoa; phylum Chordata; order Ceratodontiformes; family Protopteridae; genus Protopterus; species Protopterus annectens. Next base: position 1,292,962,432 of record NC_056745.1, read on the forward strand.
ATACATATGGTCAGTGTGCATAACACTGGACAGTTATGGTTTGAGCGCAGTATATCACATGCAGTTCAACACACACATCTGCAACAGTACTTTACTATGCAAATAACCATGTATAGGTCTCTTGTATTTGTGTGATGAACAAGTATATCAAAGTTGTATTCACAAGTAATATATGGAGATGTACGACATCCCAGTAACTGGCCTAGCATTGTCAAAGTCATTATTGTTCAACACACACTCCAGTAGTAGTCATATGTGCCTCAAAAAACTCCAGCTTTACTCTGTAGCATATCACCTACTCCGAGGTGATCTCTGCCTAACATATAAAGCTATGTCAAACCCAGAGCTGTTGGACATGCTACACCTAAAGAAATCCCAATCCCTCCGAGCTACATGCTCTAGGGACCTAAACCGTGTCACCACAATAAACAGGACATGCTGGAGGGATAGATTCCTGTCCCAGAGATTTCCCATACTCTGGAACAGGCTACCCATCTATGTCAAGCAAAGTTCTTCATTAGCACTCTTCAAGAAAAATCTTGATGAATGGATAGGAAATAGGAAATACCACCCCGGGATCACTTCTGTGTCTCTGCTCGACAGTGGCACAGGAAAATAACTTTCTTGGATGGCATAAGCCAGAGAAACTTGTTGGCTAGGCTTACGTAGGTCCTTGGGCCGATAGCCTAGTACCTACCTATGAACCTATGAACCATCCTTTACTGGGGTGACTCAGGGGCCTGACCTATGATCTGTTTCACTGCAGACAGACCCAGATGCTATGGCCATAGGTTCTGATCAGCAATAAATCAGTACAGCATGTCTTGTTGAGACATATATGTTAAACTACCTATTTCCCATTCTTACATATCCTCCACTGCAGTCCATTAAATGCTTACTTGTTTGACATACCTGTTTTTTTTCCAAGTGTAGGTGGTTATATCCTGCTTGAGTTTATTTTTGTTCACTGTTTCCCTCTCTCTCGCTCACATAGATGTAGGGTGTGCATCTGTTTTGCATATGCAGCAGCTTGCCTTTTGTACGTAATGCTCATGATCAGCTGATGGCCTGTGCAAAAATTGGTGTCCC
>NC_056745.1:1293318520-1293361020 GCF_019279795.1 Protopterus annectens
TTAACATACTTATAACACATATGCATCCATGGAGAAAACATTATAATAGACATTAAAATGAGATCAATTTATCAGTAAAAGCTTGCACTCATCTGCTTATGAGTAGAGCAATGCACATCATTTGAGATAATAGAATATATTTATCATGTTAAAGCTTAAGAAGACAGCATGAATAGAAAAAAAATTTTTTTTACTAGTATATGGTCACACCATTGAGAGGCATATGACCTTTGCATCATGCCTCTGTCATGGCTTTCCTACACAATCTCAAGGACATCAGTAGCTCACAGAAAAAGAAGATGAACAGCAAAAGGCCAAAACCTCTTTGCCATAGGAAATCATTGTAATTTCTAATTATGCAATGGCATTGATTCACTTTCTGGGATATTTTTCCTGTCTTTGAGTTGGTGCAACATTGGAGTTGGTTTATATAAGTTCTGGGGTGTGGGGGACTTGCTCCTTGCAAAAAAACAAGAAAAATGTGTTTTTCCACACTCAGTTTTCAGGATTTTTTTTCTTCATTTGAAATGTCGACTTTCAGAAAGTTGGCATTTCATAGCATAACTCTATCAGGATGAGGAGAACTATGAAGTTAATACAGGAGATAGTACAGAAAGAAAGATGCTTTATGTTACATGGAGAAACAGAACTATAGACACTTTTATGTAGCTGTTTTAGTAGATTATGTCTGGATGTATTATAGTCATATGTTACAACATTAGAGAGGAAATGAGTCCCATAGCTTAGAACCTATAATAAATAAGCATGGCTGGTGGTAGAAAGAGACTAGTTTAGAATGGAGAGCATTCCTGGCCTGTAGGTATGTGAACATAGTTGTTATGGGGTATTTTTTACTGTTAGACTTTGGCTAAGCAGTAAAGGATGTTACAGTGTATGGTTTTGTGATTAAACATAGTAGCATGAGGTTGGTCCATTCATTAGCATTTAGGTATAAAGAAGTGAGAAGGTTTGTAGCATCCATGTAAGGTAGAGTTACTTTTGCATTTTACAATGTTTATGTAAAGAACCATGATTAAAGTTGAGTCAAGGTTCACAGGGTGACAGGATGGTATCTGAAAGGACTTGATATTATATGTAAGGGGGGTGGAGAGTGATGATAGTCAATTAAACTTTTGATGGCAGACAAAAAACATATGTTTGGTTTTAGAAGAATATAGTGCAAGCTGTCTGTCTAGAAGGTAAGGGTATCAAATATGTGTATACCTTATAGAGTGTAAGTTAAAAAGTCTGAAGAACTTCTTTACAGTTGACGAAAGTAGTATAGAAAACTAAATTGCCAATATATATTATGAGATTTGTATCACTGACAGCAGAGGATAGGGTATTTATAACAAAACTAACAAGTACTGGAGCTAGGATGTTGTTTGTTTTGAGACACTTAAGAAAATGTTATCAATGACTATGAAGGTTATATTTTATCAGTCACTTAAGAACCACTGGAGTTTTATGGTGTAAACAGTTTTAGTATATCTGATTGCTTTGTTTGGTTTAGTTCTTAACATGTGCAGATATTATGATCAGATGGTAATAAGGATTGTTTCATTTCTTCCTGGGCTGTCTTCATTTGTTTGAGTAGAGGTTGTAGCTTGGTGGTCAATCATAGAAGACAGGTGGCTTTAAATAGTCAGGAATTGAATGAGTGATTTTTCTTTCTGGATGCTGGTTATGAACTTCATTAGAAAATTGGCATTATCTTTGGCACCATGATGGCACAGAACTTTGTCAGTTAACACTGTTAACAGCACTGGTAACTCTTAGCATGTTGTTAGAGGGACTATTCTAAATGAAGTGCCCACTGAAGTAGAGTGCATTTAAGAAAGTAAGTAAAGGATATGGAGCAGTGGTCACTAATGTTTGAGATAAATATGTAATCATTAGTTTAAAGATTAGAACATACCACTTAATTGTCCAGATTCTCACCGAATGTCCAGATTTTTGCATTACATTTTTGGTTTATTCCTCATAAGAATTGTGGTTTTATGGCAAATCATTGATGACTGACGTCACTAAATAATGACAGGCATTTGAGTATCAAAATTCATATCCTTGAGAAAATACACACTAACACAACACCTTTTATTCCAGCAACTTTCTAAGTTTATAGGAGTAATACTTAAAATTCTCCTTATTTTTGGGCCTTTGTCCCCCCATTATTTTTGGCTTTGTCCAGATTTCTTGTGCAAAGTGGTTGACAGGTATGGATTAGAATATTATCACAAAACTATTATTGTCACAAAGCTAGGTCTATTTTGTTATTGCATTAATTAGTAAAGGTTTAGGTGTGAGAGACAGCGGTTCAGATCATGTTTGTTTTGTCATAAGAAATTAGTTTGTTGGTCTCCAAGCACAAGAAGATGTTTTTATTATCCTGGGTGAGGCTTATTATTGTGTTCATCAGAACAATGTTCAAGTGACTGACTGAGGGGTAACTGGTAGCAACAATTCTAATAGTGATATTTCAGGGGTCAACAAGGTCTGCAATGTTTCATTTGGAGCTACATTCATCCGCAGTGAAGGCAATGGCTAATATATTATGAACAAGTGAAGATGTTGTCAACAACACCCTCCCCCCCCCGGTGGGATGCTGGTCAGTCATGCGACATAATGGTCTGAATGGGAAAATAAAATGAGAGTGAAGTTATCTGTTTCTTGTATAATCCCCAGTCTGTTGGGATGTGAATTCCTGGAGAAGGAGGGATAACATGATGGACTGGACACTGTTCAGAGGGATCCTACATTAGTGTGGATATTGCCAGAAAATCATAAAAGCAGAGTTAATTGTGATGTATTCTTTTTTTCTATTTTTTTGTTTGTGTTTTAGGTTGGAAATGCTTTTAAATACATGTTTTCTTCTCACAGTGACACTTGCAGAGAATGGTAATACAAACGTGTGAGGAAGGATAGAATGCCTTATGAAAAAAGTAACACTATTTTAATTTGGTGAAAGCTGGTTGGGTTGTAGGCTATCAAGATATAAACTGTCATACAGTGTAAAAGTAAGGATTAAAGTAGATGTAGTAAAGATTTATGTGAATGATACAGATATTGGCTTTCCTTCCACTGCATTATGAATTTAGATTGTTATTTAGAATTCTGGAAGAAGACAGTTGTAGTTTCTTGAAACCCTAAATAAGTTAACCAATGTTACTGAAGATTAATTAAGTACTAGATTATGTGTTAAGGAATTTGTGGAAAATAAAGTATCATATATATCAATTAGATTATCAGCAGTAAATGCAATTAGCTAGATGGCGTGAAGAATGTTGCTGTTTCTAAGCTGATTATAAGCTCTCATGCTTTTGGAAACTTGTGGGAAATTAATTGGTTTGAGTCTATCAAATTATTGTATAGAAGATAAACTGATGAAATTGGTAAACTGCCATGGCAAATTATGTGCACCTTTCACCCTGTTTAGTTTCAAACAATGCCCTCACATGCTTTTTTGTGATCACCCAAAAATGCAACTGTTCTTTTGCAGTCACCTTTGTGATAGCTTTAGAGATATACTTAAGTACCACATTGTTTTGAGCTGTACATATTGCTGAATAAAAAGAATAATGTGTTTGAGTATTTATTTTAAATTTGACTACTCTTGAAATTTTTCCAGCAATGAGTACAGCATAGATTACAACCAATAATAACAAAATTACCAATTTCAGAATTTCAGATCATTTTGGCCAAAAAAAAAAAAAACATTTGAATTACTGTTATTATATTGTGATTGTGATTGTGATAAAAAGAGTCAAAGTATTTCAAGTTGCTTTCCACAAGTACACACTAGTCATATAAATATATACTAGTGACTGCTTATGTTGAACATGACATCTGTGTCAGTCATTTCTTTCCACAGAGAGTCTCCATACACAGCACCTTAACTTTGTGGACTCAGATATCTGATTGTGGTAAATGATAATAATAATAATCACAATAATAACAATAATGCCTACAGTAATGCATTTCAGATATGTTTTACATGAACACACAGTAGCACAGTAAGATATTCTACTTTACTTCATGCACATGTGCATCAATCATGCAAAGCCAAATTAATGACTGATTAAAATGGACAAATGACTAGAGGCTAAGTTACTTTCATCTACACATAGACCCCCCCCCCACCATCACCCCACAGTTTTATCCACTTTTTAATGGAGTATACATCAGATATTACTTAATAAAAATAATGGCCCAGTAAATGTATCGCATCTTTTTTTTCACATAGCCAAAGTGTTGCATCTTGGTTAACAAAATTATGTAGATTCTATGAAGCCAGATTAATGAGCAAATGACAGTAGTAAATCATTTTCATCTACAGATTACCCTTGTACCAAGTTATTGGAAATAGTTTGCTGTCTGGAAAATTCTCATGTCTGGCTGTAATGAAATTAAAGATAGATAATAATACAGACAACATATTTCAAGTCCATGTTACACAGAATGTTATTTAATGGCCCCCGCAGCAAATTACTCTCCCTTCAAAGCAGTACAGCTTATCGTGCCACTTGAAGGTAGCATGTTTGCAGTAGGTATATACAAAGAAAAGATAAAACATAACATGAATGTCATGGGAAGGCAGAAGAGGATGGGGAAAATAGCAAGAAAAAAAGAACTTAGTGGCACTCAAGATGGAGTTACTGGAGTTAAAAACAGAGACATTTGGAAGAAATATGAAAGACAGGAGAGACACAAAGAAGGAAATGCATAAATACAGGCAAAAGAGAATACACAAAATAAGTGCTGCAGGTGACAAACAAAATATAAAAAAGACAGTTGAGAAACAGTTCAGAAATGGTGAGGAACAGAGGGGACAGAAGGAAAGAAAAAGCTAAGAGATGGGTGAACAAGAAAGAGGGACATTGGAATATAGTTAGGTTTGTGCTCAGTGCTACCAAAACTTTAACTATGAAAACTAAGACTAAGTTAAAGGGGATGGTGGAAATATTGACTCCATATGCAAAAGAAAAATGGCAAAAAGGGGTTGTGGATGGAGGGATGGATGGAAGGATGGATGGTGGAAACATTAGAAAGAGATAAAAGATGATGCAACATGCTGACACTCTCTTATGATGTGTTAAAGGGGATGGTGGAAATACTGACTCCATGTGCAAAAAATGGGAAAAAGAGGTTGTGGATGGCTGGCTGTAGGAATGGATGGATGGATGGATGGATGGATGGATGGATGGATGGATGGATGGATGGATGGATGGTGGAAACATTAGAAAGAGTTAGAAAAGATAGAAGATGATGCAACATCCTGTCACTCACTTATGATCTGTTCTAGAAAAACAAGGGTGGCAAAACTGAAGAGGTTCATAGTAAACTTAAGGGTAAGGTTGGATGGGAGGTAGTTGAGAAAAAAGGAGGTAGGACAGGGAAAAAGCAGACAGGACCAGAGTCATAAGCAAAAATGCGAAAAAGAATTGAAAAAGTAATGACAAGCTTCCTAACTACAAAATAGGTTGTACAAAGGAGTAAAGCCAGGACATTGCCATATTCTATTGACCACCAAATACAACTGCAAAATGCAATGAGCTTGTCAAAGATGGAGTATGGCAATACATATTTTAGGAATCTTCATGCTTTAAAAATCCAAAGTCCACTTCAGCCTAGATGACTCACCCACCACTACCATTAGCAAACCTAAAAATATAGATTTCATAAAATAACTCAAATAATTTCAGGACTCAAAGCATTTTCACAAATTCTTGAGGTACACCAACAAATAGAAGTCAAACTCTTTTCTTACTTGAGGCCATTACTAGAACCTATGTTTCTAATTTGCGTCTTGAGCTTGACTCCTCCAGTGCTACATTGAATCACTGTGTAAAAGTATCGATGCATTTGCGGAGGTCACTGCTGTTTTACCAAGGGTCTACTATAAAGAAATTATAATCATATCAGTTTCTGAACACATGCTTTTCTCCCTGCTCCATATCCAGATGTTCCACTAAAGGGCACAATTTTCTTTCAGGAGGCAGAAAGAGATGAAAAAATGAGGAGGAAGGACACCTTAATACTTCATTGAACTTACGAGGGATGCCCCATATTTGTTGGCTATAAATATTACATTTTTGTAAAAGAATTCAAATTTTTTGTGAGACTGTGCTCATCTTTTCACAGCTTCCCTTTGCTTGGCTTGGATAACTATGACTACAATATTTAGACTGATTCTAAAACCATTTGAACCTACAAAGCTGATATAAGTATTTTTTGTACTTGTCTAACTATCTCAGTGTTATTTAAAATTTATGTGCTGCATGAATTGACTTGGTTGAATTTATCACTGTTTTTCAGACTGCACTTGTTAAATACATGCCATCATGCCATCTGTTTGTTATTGTACTGCTCTTAGGTTGTTTTGACAGTATTCTGACATTTCCTAGCCTCCTCTGATACTGCAAAAGCTGTTTGAGTTTGCCAAAGTTATTATGAGTTTGCCAAAATATTTTTAGGTTTTGCAAAGTTTTTGCTGTATTTGTAGAAGATCTCCAAGCATTTCTCAAGGTTTGTGAACTTATTTCCAAGGATTCCTGATAGTGCAGGAGTTCTGCCTTTTGTTGTAAAGCATTTATTACTGCACCTGAGCTCAAAACCAGCTCATTTTAAATTAAGATGATTTTTTTTGCTCTTTGCTGTTGGGAACTGCTAGTGTAAGGCTTCTTGTATGTTTATCTGATTAGCCTCAGGGCTTAACTGTGTAAAAGTTTTTCATCCTGCTGGGATAGCCTCATTTTGTGCATCTCACAAATGCAGTTACCCATGCTTTGTATATAAGCAAACCTCTCCAGTTTAAAATCCTGTATACAGCTGCTCAGAGTTGCTAGTTTGTGCACAGGACAGCACTACTGCTCAACATCTAATAGTATACTACTAAACACTCTCACTTAGACCTTTAAGTAACTCTAGCCTACTCCTTCCCATCTACTAAGGATCTAGTATAATGGATAGGCACTTCCCTGTCATCTCGGTTTCTGGCCTGGTGGATATGGGTATCCTCAGGCAGTGTAGTAACTGCCTCATGTTCGCTGACAACCATTTAATTTTAGAACGGACAACTGCAGTGTGTGAGAGATGAAGATACACAATTTTATTGGAGACAAAGCTCTCACATACACACATGAAAAATGCAAACCAGGTTGTCAGCATTACACCCAAAACAGTCACTACCAACACTAAGGAACAAACACATAGACCCACATATGTAGAGGTACTTATTTATAATCTAATTAAACTCAAAGCAAGTGGCAATTCTCAAGTCACTAATAATTTATTTATAATCTACCCAGACCTCCAAGACCTCCTAAAAGCATCTCTCAATGGCTGTGTGTGCATTCAAAAATGACAGTACCTCACACAATGCTTAACTATGAAAATCATAATAGCCCCACTTCCAAGCCCATAAGGCAACACACTGCACAGCCAAACATTCTAGTTATTTGGGATTCCATTGTAAGACATAATGATGTCTCCCCTTACCAGGCTAAACAAGGAGAAGATCACACTGAACTGTCTGTCTGAGGCCAGGCTTCACCAGATCGCATATGCACTTAGTTCTTTAAACCACAAGTACCGTGTGGGTATAAATGACCTAAAATGTACCTCAGTGGACTATATGAAAAAAGACATGATGGAGATCTCTGAGTATGTGTTCCAGGTGGGTATGAATCTATCCTTGAGTAGCATCCTACCTTCACCAATGATGGTACCACAGTAGCAGCAAGAAATTATTGAATTCAACAATTGGCTTAGTTTCTGGTGTCACAACAAGGGGATCCAATATCTGTCAGCCTGGAGAAACATGAATGAACCACAAGGCTTTACCAAAAATGATTTTTACTTGTTACCCCTTGGCTTTTCGATACTAGCTAAAATGTTATGTATCCCCATAGTGCCTTTTTTAGGCCATGCCATGTTGTCAGACCTTCCAACATAACAAAAATCACTCACAATCACGTAAAGTTACTGCTGCTGAATGCCAGGAGTTTAAATAAAAAAACAACACTCCCTGCAAACACTCTTTACCTTGAACTCAAACATATGTGCACTCATGGAAACATGGTTCAGAACCATAGAAAGCACCTTGGCTACCAAAGGCTACAATGCTTTTCATACATTTCGATCCCCCTCAGCTCAAGATAAAACAAAAGGACGAGGTGATGCACTGTTCATAAAGGACAAAGTACACTGATAAACTGGTCCAGCAACATGACTTGCTTATCTGTGTTCAACTAACCATAAGTGCAACCCTCTATCATTAGCTTGCTAGCTACAGATCCCCTAATATGAGTCTGGAAAACCACACCTCCTAACTAAACCTAATGGAATCCTTTTAACAATCAGCCTTACACCATACTTATGGGTGACTTCAACTACCCCTCCCTAAATTGGGAGACTTATATGACCCATAATTCACTTGCTGAGAGGTTTTTGGATTTCGTCAATGCAAACACCTTGGAGCAACTACTTATCTCCCAACTAGAGGTACTAATATACTAGACCTAGTGCTCATGGACATGGGAGGATGCTGCTCTCTCCCAAACATTAATTCCTCCCTGGTATGATCTGACTACAAAATGATTTCCTTTAGTATTACAACTAACCTAGAACCCCCATCAAACTCCAGACCTATTAAGAACTTTGCTAACGCCAATTATCTCAAAGTTAAGGGACAGCTTATTAAACTTTCAGGCCCATCCAAACCCAGGCAACACTGATGCCTACTCTAAGCTGTACACAAAAGCACTGTACAACCATATTCATAGCTACAAAGAGGAGCAGTACCTGTCTGAGTCAAACCTGTGGTTATTGGCAAAAAAAAAAATCATCCTGGTAGACCCTTCGCATAAATAGGCTATTCAAAAAAAAGGAAAAAATCTTCTCCAAAGCAAAGAAGGAACAGACAAAACAGTGCAAAAAGACACTCACCAGTCTAAACAAACAAATTAGAAAGATGGTCAAATCTGCCAAAGCAAACCATGAGGCAAAGATAGCCTTCTAGGTGAAAGATTACCATAAAGCTTTTTTTAATAGTGTTCGTAACCTCAGGAGAAACACTCAGCAATGTGCCAAGTTAATCATGAGTGGCAACACTTAAACCCATCCTGAAACTATAGCAAATCTGCTGGCCCACAAGTTCTTTTAAAACTCCCTCCTCCAATCAATTCCTACCACACCCAAAGAAATACCCACTACCATCCCCCTACTGATCATTATGCAGAAACAGATGCTTACTGCACTCGCTAAAGCCAAAAACACAGCCTCCATGGGTCCTGACAACATTCCAGGATGCTTCTTAAATAGCTTAAAACAGAATCTAGCTCAACCACAAGAAACCCTCTTTAACTACATTCTCCAGACAGGCTTTATCCTAGAAGAATGGAGAACCGCAACAGTTGTCCTTCTGCACAAGGGGGACCCCTCAAATGGCCCAGGAAACTACAGGCCCACAAGCTTGACACATTTTATCTGCAAAGCCATGGAGAGAATTATCATGGAACCGATCAATAATGACATAGGAACTCTCCAAAAACTAGACCAGACCCAATTTTGCTTTGACAAAAGGAGGTCTTGCCTGCTCAATCTGGTGGACTTCTTCGAGAAAATCACCAAGGCCATGGATGAGGGTAAAATAGTACACACAGCTTATCTACACCTGGGCAAAGCATTTGACAAAATCCCCCACTCAGGGATCATAGATAAACTTACTGAGTTAGGCATAACCCCTACATCTTCAGATGGATAGCCAGCTGTCTCACTGACAAGATACATGTCTGGATAGGTGAATCCACTTCCGATAAGAAACCTGTTACTAGTTGTGTCCCACAAGGATCAGTTTTGGGACCCCTCCTATTTGGCATATACTTCTCTGAAGTGAAGGCCAATGTTGGTGGCCTCTGGTTCACCAAGTTCATTAATGATTATAAGATGGAAGCAATCACTGAATCCCCAAACAATGTTGATATCCTACAAACAGGCCTAAAAATGACAAAAAACTGGTGCCAAAACTATGGTCTGAGACTAAATGCTAAAAAATGCATAATCATACCCTTTGGTAAATCAGAAGTCCCTGCAAATTATAATGCTGATAGTATACCCCTAAATGAGAGACCTAGGAACACAGATAGATAGTAACCTAAAGTTTGACCACCAGGTTGCTACAGCAGTGATGAAATCCTTCTGTGTGACTCAACTTATAAGTAAAGGCATAGAATCAAGATCAAGGGAAGTCATAGTGCCACTGTACTCAGCCCTCATCAGGCACATAATCAAATACAATGCTCCCTTCTGCATGTACCTAACCAGGCACTTACACCAGCTGGAGCCACCCCAGAGGTTTCTCACTAAAAATACAAAACATAAGACACATGCTTTATGCAGACCGACTGAAGGCCCTATCCCTTTTCTCTGTCTCATATTGTTTATTGAGAGGAGACTTATGCCTGACCTCAAGGCATTCTCTGATCCAGCTTTGAAGAAAACGATACATATTCACAAGAAAAATTATACAAGGGTTATGCATTCCATGGATCTGAACCTTATTTACGACTCTAACAGAACTTGCTGGAATTACAGATTCATATCCCAAAGGCTACCTCATCTATGGAATAAACTTCCCATCTTCCTCAAACATAACTCATCCCTCACTCTCTTCAAAAAGCATTTGGATAAATGGATGTGAAGCTGTAAATTCACTTCCGGGGTACTACCCATGTCATTTATGAACTGATGCAGTCTATAAAATGACTCAGTGCTCCAACACCAAAGACCCACTACCCTGACACTACCCCATCTCAAATCTGGAGAATTAAGATATAATATTCTTATATCCTCAATATTATTGGGTAAGTTTGTAAAAGCACTTGTGCCATTCACCTAGTAATCACCTATGAACCTATTGTGTTGTGCCAACCATAGTCACAAATGTGATCACAAAATGAAGAAATAGTATGTAACAATTGACTCACAAAGATAGTGTCATGTGGTAAAACGTATGTGAGCAGAGCATTATTTTGATTACCTCGGCTGTTGAAAGGAAGGACAAACATAGAAATTTCCATCTGTTAGGAATCACTCAAACTTTTCTAAGTGATACTTTTCATTCCTCTTATATTTCTTGCACATCACTTCCACACACTTCCATACTGTAATAAACTAAGTGCCTCAAAATTATTTTTTTTTATTGACAACCCACCTCAGGCATCAGGGAATCTAAAATAAATAGAATTGGAGAACAGAAAGCTGAGTTAAATCTTCTAGGATGCCTAACAATGTAAGTAGGGACTGATCAGGTTATGGATGGATTACCACACACTTATTTTCATACATTAGCATTTCAAGAACCTTTAGCTTAAATTGGAAGCCAGTGCACAAGGCTGAGTTGGCCAGCTCAGAGACCCTGTTCCACATTTTTAATGGATGAAGATGAAGTGGACAATATCCCATTGGAAGCAGCAGAGCTCACTGGGTAACTCTCCAGGATTTTAAAACATTTGAATATGTTTAGAACTAATCCATTCTTCTCTAGTACTGCAAACAAATCAATCAAGTGGTTGGTGCAAAATCATCTGTAAAATCAATGTAAATCCTCATTTACCCCCCTCCACCAGTTCTGAAGAGTAAATCAAACAGGTAGAACACAGAACCTGGTCTTATAGAATCAGCTGTAGGCCTACCATTTATTAATTCCTTTTGCAAAAGACCATTAAGGTTGAGAATGTAAAGGCTAAAACATTTTGCAAGGATGCATGCAAGGAGATAATGTCTTAGTTAATGAGAGCTATGACCTATAACTTCCCGTAACCTAAGAATCCCTACCCATGTTATGAAAAACAGTAATCAGTTATCAAAGAATCCAGAATTATTTAGGGAAACCTGTTTTACCAAAGACTTCATTATATCCCTGCAGTAAGACCAGAAGTCCATTCTTCCAGAATTTAATTATATGTCTGGACCTGGGGCCATGTTAGCTTTTAGATACTAGCTCTTATCTTGTGGTTTGCTGAGTTGTAAGATTATGGATAGATGCTAACTAGCCTTAAGAAAGCAGACCTCCATGCAGGTTAGAGTAGAATTGGAAAACTTGAAACCCTCACACTTGTTAAACTAAATACTGAATACTGTTTTACAACTACAATTAATTGTAAAGAATTATTTTTTTATCGAGTTATATTAATGTCTTACCTGACTCCTGACCAATGACACAATTTCATTGTATCTTTAAATAAGGGAACTTGTCCTCCCATTTCATTGTACAATTTAGTTATTTTTTTGCTATCAGAAGATCAGATGTACACTGTGGAGGTTTATTTGCCATGAATAGAACACTTCCCACAATAAACAATACATTATCCTCTCTGTGTTAGTCTTTTCTTCAAACTTCCCACCTTTATGTCTTAGTTGCATGGTTCTTGCTCTGCCTCAAACCATGACTTTCAAGGTACTAATACACACTAGAGAAACGACTGCATCTGATTTTGCTATCTCAGAAAAGTCCTACACTACTTTTCTGGTCTGTTTCTGAAATTCTCTAAAATGTAGCATGGTATAAATTAAACGTTCATATTCCTTGCTGTGCTCTTTCCTCTATCTCTCTTAAATGTATTATCACTGGAGTAAGAACAGACAGCCAACAGGTAAGAATGTCCATTTACTTCATGAGTTGATGAACATCTATAGAACATAAAATGTGTCCAACTAGATAAAATGTCTCACAAGCTCTCCATGAATTGTAATATTCAACTTTCACATGTCCACAAAAGAATAAAAAACATTTAGAATATAACATGTATTCTTGTAACTGCCTATCTGATGCCTGCTATCACCCATTTTTCAGGCTGAGGTTAAAGTCTCAAACCCCAAATAACATTGCCTGTCTTTCACACTTTCCTCAAACTTATCCTAGCTACCTCTTGCAGTACATAGACATTGTCATAATTAGGTCCACAAAAGGACAAAGTCAATGGATTTGTTTTGAATTCCTGAGTCGAAAAACAAACCATGACCGAAATGCCATTCAGATCCCTCATCAAATTATTACACAACCATCTCAGATTCTACCTCAACAGAATAGACCACGAGCAGAACTCTGTGACCATGACTGTCATCCTCTGCCAACCAACCATCGTAAGACCTCTTAGGCTTCTAAGGCTTTCAACTTAGTTTCCTGCAACATTGTAATATCAAACTTAGAAAACTAAGAACTTGTATGAACTTGTCAGGTGTAAAATGCCTGAAATTTAAAGAACTGATATTGTCTAAATCATTCAGCAATGTGAAAACTAAAAGTGAGCACTAAGGGGCACTGCCTAACAAATGTATTCAGCAGGGCCCTGTTCAGAGAATTCCTACCTATCATCCATATCTACAAAAAAAAAAATACAGAAATATGTTCCCCACAAACAAGAAATAGAAGGCATATGTGGTAGGATATTAACAGAAGGTCAACTGAATTGATGAATAGAGCTGCCTAAAACTGGGTGTATATTATTTCAGCAAAATCTGCTTACATCAAACTGCTATTCGTTGAATTGACATCAAACTTCCCTTCATCAAATGTTCAAATCAGCAAACATTTTTCCCAGATAAGGAAACTAGTTGGCCAGCACACCAACTGACACAAACACATTAAATTAAAACCAACAGACTGGGGAGCTATGCCCCCCACAACCCCCCTACTTGCCTATACCAACTCTGAGATCACACTACAGTGGAGAAAAGGTCAAATTTCCATTTGTTGGCCAACTAGTTTCCTTACCTGCGAAAAATGTTGGCTGATTTGAACATTCAGTGAAGGGAAGTTCAATGATATTGGTTCAATGAATAGCAGTTCAATGTAAGTAGATTATGATGAACTGATATGGACCCCCTAAAACTATCAAGTTATATAAGCAAAAATAACTAAAAACTGAACTATGTTACTATAAAATAATCAGGATATAACTTTAAATATAAGCAGATCATTTAATTAGTAAATACTACAATACCTGTAAAATGCGCAATCACACAAGGCCTGCTGGTTTCAAGGCCACCTATGTAGCAGTAATCGGAGACAATCTCTAAGGCCTCCAATGCAGCCTCATAGTCTGTCAGATACCTGCCAACTGTCCAGATTTTTACAGAATATCCAGATTTTTGCTTTGCATCTTTGGTCTGTCATACACTGGAATGTCTCCTAGCAAATCATTGATGACAGAAGTTACAAATATTGATGGATATATGGGTTTCAGATGTCATATCCTTCAGAAAAGGCATGCTAATATAAAAGTTGTTATTCTAGCAACTTTCAAGGTTTGTAACAACAATATTTAAAAATATAGTCCTAATTTTAGACCTTTACCTTCCCATTATTTTTGGCTTTGTCCAGATTGCTTGCAGAAAGAGTTGAAAAGTATGGACACTGTTCCGAGCATGAATAGAAATCACTTAAAACAGTGTAAGGAATGAACATTTAAAATAACTTGATTCCTAGACACAAATTTACACCAGGGTTATCATGCACAGACCAGCTTGATTTAAGAGATAAGCACTAATAAGTGCTTGAGAAATGTGGAAAGAATATTTAGGTTTGTCTGCTTAGAGGTGTATATGGCTAGGCATTGTATGGTTTCCCTAATAAATTGCCTAGTATGTTCCTATGTTGCTAGACGGAACACTCATTCTACCAGGATCCTATAAGAACCAATGCTTCAACTTTCGTACAAAAAACGTGGTTTAATTAAAGCCACTGTAAACCAGCAATGGATTGAAAAGATTATTAACTAAATCAACAAAGGGTGCTGCATTTGCATCTGCATTTCTTAAGCTGATACAAGGAAAAATACAGTTAACTGTTACAATGGGTGCCTTGTGATAATGTATGATGAAGTATGAAAACCAGGTTGAGTGGGAAGAAATCCAAAATGCTTCATCCTACAAAACTAGACTCAAAATATGATTGAAAATATTTAAAGAAAAAAACAGCCTCTACAAAGAATCTATAGCAACAGATAATCATTAAGTATGTATTTCCTTGGTATTAAACTCTATTTAATGTTGATAATGTAGAAACAAAAGGTAAGGATGACACATCCCAAATACCCAAACACTGCAGAAATCATCTTCTTTGTCAAGGTCAGTGAACTTTATAGACCTGACACAAAACATGTTATAATGCTCCCCAGCAACCATTCCTGGACTGAGTAGTCAG
Source organism: Protopterus annectens (assembly GCF_019279795.1). Classification (NCBI taxonomy): domain Eukaryota; kingdom Metazoa; phylum Chordata; order Ceratodontiformes; family Protopteridae; genus Protopterus; species Protopterus annectens. The sequence goes on from NC_056745.1 coordinate 1,293,333,726, forward strand.
AGAAGTATCATGATAAGTAGCCACCTTCTTGGCAAACCTCTCAACTGTCCAGAGTTTCACATAATGTCCAGATTTTGCTTCTTATTTTTATTTGTTCCTCATAAAACTTTTGGTTTTCTGACAAATCAATGGGGACTGAAGTCGGTATGTAATAACATGTATTTATTTTTCAGAATTTATTTCCTTCAGAAAATGCATACTACCACAAATCATATTATTCTAGCAACTTTCTAAGTTTATAAGAGCAATATTTTAAATTTGTCCCCATTATTTTGACTTTCTCCCCACATTAGTTTAAGCCTTTCCAGATTTCTAGCTCTAGGATGTTGAGAGGTATGCTTCTTGGGCTGCAGTGTATGAAGGTCTCAAGCCTTTGTTAGTGATCTTTAAACTCATATCTAGAAAAGAATTGAAACCATGCTTTCCAGATGATTTGGAAAACATTTCTTTTGTCAACCTAGAGTGACAGTCATAGGTTCATAGGTGTGTACTAGGCTATTGGCCCTGGAGCCTTTACAAGCCTAGCCCCCCCCAAAAAAAAATTGACCAGGCACTGTGCCACCTGATGTTAGTTCACAGTGCCGAAATCCAGTAGGGCAACTGGAATGATCCCTGGAGTGAACTTTCTGTTACCCATCCACTCGTCAAGATTTCTCTTGAAGAGGGCCACTGAGGTGCTCTGCTTGACATGAATGGGAAGCTTATTCCAGAGTATGGGCAGTCTTTGGGAGATGAACCTGTCCCTCCAGCATGTTCTGTTAATTGTGGTAATGAGGTTGCGATCTCTAGAGCATGTGGCATGGGGGGATTGGGATTTCTTTAGGTGTAGCATTTCAAGTAGGGCCGAGTCAGACATGGCTTTGTAAGTCAAGCAGAGATCACCTCTGAGTAGACAATAAGAGCCTGAGAACAGCTGAAGTTTCTTGAGTCTGTCTATGTAGGACATGTGTTTAAGGCCTAGGATCCTTTTTGTGAGGTACTTTTGTGGCTTTTCCAGCTGTTGTAGGTGTCTGGTTAGGTACATGCCAAATGGGGCATTATGTTCGATGAATGGTCTAATGAGGGATGCGTAGAGAGAGATGATGACCTCTTTCTTCCTGGATGCAAAATCTTTGGTTATAAGATGTGCCACATAGAAGGCTTTCTGACCACAGTGGTAAGGTGGTGGTCAAAGGTGAGGTGGCTGTCAACCTGGGTGTCCAGATCTCTTATGGCCCCTTCATTGTTCAGTGGGCTCCCATCAATGTGGTAATTTGTGGGAACTGAGATTTTTTTCAAAGGGGATAATAATGCATTTACTGGCATTAAGCTTCAGGCCATGGTTCCAACACCAGTCATTGGTCTCAGAAAGGCCTTTTTGTAGGATATCTGCATCACTTGTGGAGTTGATAATGACTCCTAGCTTGCAGTCATCAGTGAACTTGGTCAGCCAGAGACCTTCTGTGTTGGCCTGGACTTTTGAGAAGTAGATGCCAAACAGGAGAGGGCCCAGGACAGAGGCCTGTGTGACTCCACTCATGACTGATCGACAGTCTGGCTTGGAATCTGCAACTTTCACTCTGTGGGTCCTGTCTGTGAGTCAATTTGCAACCCACCTAGTGATGTAAGGATTGATGCCTAGTTTGTTGAGGTTTATCAATGATACTTGAGTGGGGAATGGTATCAAAGGCCTTGGCCAGGTCAAGGTAGACTGTATGCACTGCCTTACCCTCATCCACAGTCTTGTTGACTGCCTCAAAGAAGTCAACCAGGTTCAGCAGGCAGGATCTCCCCCAGACAAAGCCAAACTGTGTGGGGTCAAGAGTTTGGGGATTGTCTATATTTTTGTTAAGCAGGTCCATGATGATGCGCTCCATAGCTTTGCATATCAGACTCATCAGGCTAATGGGGTGATAGTTCACAGGGTCTGTAGTTGCTCCCCCTTTATGGAGCAAAATGACTGTAGTAGTATGCCATTTGTTAGGGATATAGTCTAAAGTAAGGCTGTGATTGAACAGGGCAAACAGATGTGATGCCAGTTCATTTTGTAGCTCATGTAGGATGCAGCAAGGGATATTATCAGGTCCCATGGACACTATTTTTGGCTTTACACAATGCAGCTTTTACTTGTGCTGCAGAAATGGTGGGTACCAAGCTTTCTTCTGGTATTGTGATAGGGCCCTTGGGGGGGGTGGGTAAAGTTGACACTGAATCTGTTGGCTAGTATGTTGGCTATATCTGTTGGCTCAGTATAAGAGGTGCCATTGTACAATAACACAGAGCAAATCTGGACATTGTCTTTGAGGTTTTTGATATAGATATAGAAGGCTTTGTGGTTGTTTTTGGTGTCAGCCACAACTGTGCCTTCATAGCTGGGTTTAGATGATTTGATAAGGGATCTCAGCTTTTTGTTGAGACTGATAAGGCAGGTTTTCCAGTGTTGTGACTTCATTTTTTTCTGAAACATTTTCTTCCTTCTGCTGTAGACTTTATTGATGGATGGAGGCCACCAGATTGGCTTCCTTTTTTTGGAGGAGGGTGTCTTAGTTCTATTTGGTATGGCAAGGTCCATGCATTTGTGTATATGCTCATACAGTGCATCGGTGTATGATTCGGCAATCACGCAGCTATTTTGCATTGGTATGGGTGCCAAGAAGTTAGCCACTTCTGTTTTTAGGAGCCCAAAGTTGGCTTTAGAGAAGTCTTTCAGGGTGGCCACCTTAGCAGGGGTTGTAGGTGAGATGAATATTTCCATGGTGATCAGTTTGTGGTCAAATTTAACCAGGGAGGAATTGACTATAGGTGTGGAGCAACAGTCTCCCATGTTGGTGGTAACCAGGTCGAGGATGTTGCTTCCTCTAGTGGGGGTTAAAGTGAGACAGTCCAGAGCATTGTTATTGATAAATTCCAGAAAGAATTGGACCCAGTACATTGATTCTTGAATAGTTTTCCCAGTTGATGGAAGGGTAGTTGAAGTCACCCAGTTCGAGATTATTGGGTTGGACCTTGATAGATTCCAGGGTGCTTAGGAAGTTGGAGTGAGAGTCTGGGAACATGTTTGGGGTTCTGTAGCAGGCTATGACTTGTATTGCCATCTTACCCAATGTTAGTTGTACCTGAAGTATTTGGGATGCATTATGCTGGGCTACCAGTCTAGAGGTGTGCGTATCCTTTAAGAATATGGAGACACTACCGCCTTTGGAGCTTCCAGACGTATTCTGGGGCCAAAAGGTATGGAATGAGTTCTAGCCTGGGAGTGTAGGGGAGCTTTCTGCTTCTTTAAACCAGGTCTCTGTTACAGTACAGATGTCGACATTCTCCATTTTGAGGAGAGCCTCGAGCGAGTGCATCTTGAGATTTAGACTGCTAGCATTGAGCAGCATGACCCTCAGATTGCATTTGTTTGTAGCTGTTACAGTGGAATTTTGGTCTTTGGAACACTGCCAGAAAAGGCACTATAGGGCTGGCAAGACCCTTAGCCAGTACTCAGAATCCCAGAGATGACAGATGCAGGCTGTCTCTGACAAAGCATCGAGGTCTGTCGATCATGTCATCCAAGGCAAACAGATACTGGATCCCCTTAGAATGACACCAGAAACTTAGCCAATTGTTGAAGTCAATCATTTTCTGCTCGTACTATCATTCTGGGTGATGGTAGAATACTGCTCAGGGCTAGGGTCATACCTGCCTTGGCCACATAATCCAAGAGTTCCATCACATCTCTTTTCATGTAGTCCAGGGATGTACGTCTCAGGTCATTCACACCCACATGGACAATAATGGAGTCATATTTGTACTTGCTGTGGAGTGACCTGAGTGCATGTATTATGTGGTGGATCCTGGCCCATGATAGACAACTGTTACTTTCTCCTTGTTCAACCTAGTAAGTGGGACATCAGTGTGCCTCACAACCGAGTCTCCTATGATTAGTACATTGGGCAAAGTGTTTTTCCTTAAGAGCTTGGGTTGAGAGGCACACTGTGGTGGTGAGCTATGTGTTCTGGGGTTGGTGTTGTGGTGGTCGAGTGCATTTCTGCCTCGGGGGGGGGGTCTCTGTTGTTTGGGTAAATTTTTAATGACAGCCTCTGCAAAGGTGGGTGTATGGATTGTGTTTCTATGTGTGGGTTGTGATGGTTGATGTTTTGGAGGGCTGTGCATTCTATGTAGTGAGTTGCAGGTGTTAACATTCTCCTCTTGATCAGCTAGTCTGGTCTTGGTTGCAGAATGCATTGCTTCCATTTTGGTGATATAAGTGCATCTCTCGTAGGTATGAGTGTTGGCAGGTAATAGGAGAGGGTTGCCTGTGCACATTACACAGTTGCCATGCTGTCTTAGCACAGGAAATTGCACTACAATCATACCAGGAGGGGTGATCATAACTAATAAGTATTGGTGCTGTTACTACTTATGACAGCTAGTGCTGATAGCACCTAAGTGTGCTTCAATAAATGCTACAAAAGCCTGTTAAAGTGCTAGCAGATTATATTAACTGAAGTGCAAGAAGTAAAAGAACAAGCACATTGTAAGGGGAAAACTGAAGAGCTGACTTTCTGGCACTGGTAATAGTTTACCTCAGCTGAGCGCCGCTGCACGGTGTGCAAACACAGGCTTTTAAACCAGAAAGTTGAAAAGGATGGAAAAATTCCCAAATGGCCAATAAACTACAATTACTGGACAAGAAACCACTCCTCTTGTGGTATATAGGCTACCTAGTGCTTACCATTCCCACTGATCAGCTAGAAGGCTTCCCTCCAACACAAAAGGTTGGGGGCCTCAGAAACTTACAAAACAATCCTGGATACAGCAAATCTGTATCTGGACTAGACTAGTTACACGAAAGGTAGGACACAAGCTTAGAACTTTTTTTTTTTTTTTTTTTTGCAGAAAAGCAATTAGAACACTAGCAAAAACACTTTTAATGCAGTATAAGCTAGCACACTTGAGTGTGTAGAAATATTAAGGCAAATACAGTTTAAATAAATGCAGATAAATTAAAAAATGACAAAAAGAAGTGCAGAGAGCAGTAACTTATGAACATTCAAAATGGAGGCACTTGGAGTATCTCTTTTCTTCTTCTTGTTGCTCTTGTAGTCTACAGGATGCCAAAACTGGATCTGCAGAGCTTAAATAAGCGCAAACCCATGTAAACATGGGGTTTTAAATCAGGAAGTTGAGAAAGATGGAAAAACTGCCCAATTGACTAATAAACTACAATTTATATGCCAAAAAACACACCTCTTGTGGTAGATAGGCTACCTAGTGCGTACCACTCCCACTGATAAGCTAAAAGGCTTCCTTCTAACACAGAAAGGTCTAGAGGGCTCAGAAACGTACAAAACAGTCCTAGTCTGCAGGAAGTCAAAACTGGATCAGCGGAGCTTTAACAAGCGCAAACCCATGTAAACATGGGCTTTTAAACCAGAAAGTTGAAAGAGACAGAAAAACTGCCAAAACGGCCAATAAACTACAATTTCTGTGCCAGAAACCAATCCTGTTGTGGTTGATAGGATACCTAGTGCTTATCAATCCCACTGATATGCTAGAGGGCTTGCCTCCAACACAGAATGGTCTGGGGGGCTCAGAAACTTACAAAACAGTCCTGGATACAGCAAGTCTGTATCTGGACTAGACTAGTTACAGGAAAGGGGGGGGGGACAAGCTTACAGCGTTTGTTTTTTTTTTTTCAGAAAAGCAGTTAAAACAGTAGCAAAAATACTTTAAGTGCAGTACAAGCTAGCACACTTGAGTGTGTAGCAATATTAAGGCAAGTACACTTTAAATAATTGCAAATAAATTAAAAATGACAAAATAAACAAGTGTAGAGAGCAGTAACTTATGAAAAAAATCAAAATGGAGGCACTTAGAGTATTTCTTTCACCTTTCTGTTGCTCTTGTAGTCTGTGGAGGCAAAAACTGGATCTGCGGAGCTTAAACAAGTGCAAACCCACGCAAACATGGGCTTTTAAACCAGAAAGTTGAAAGGGATAAAAAAACTTCACTTCCCAAACGGCCAATAAACTACAATTTTTGGGCCAGAAACTTCTCCTCTTGTGGTAGATCGACTACCTAGTGCTTACCACTCCCACTGATCAGCTAGAAGGCTTGCCTCCAACACAGAAAGGTCTGGGGAGCTCAGAAACTAATAAATCAGTCCTGGATTCATTTAGGAAATTTGTATCTGGACTAGGCTAGTTACAGGAAAGGTGGGAAACAAGCTTAAAACTTTTTTTTGCAGAAAAGCAGCTAAAACAGTGGCAAAAATACTTTAAATGCAATACAAGCTAGCACACTTGAGTTTGTAGCAATATTAAGGCAAATACAGTTTAAATCAGTGCAGATAAATTAAAAACAACAAAAAAGTGCAGAAAGCAGTAAGTTATGAAAAATCAAAATGGAGGCACTAAGTGCAGAGTAAGAGCATTTGAACACTTAAGAGCACACAGAACAACAAACTAAGATAATAAGGTAGAAGACAGTTAAGTAAGAGCAGCTGAAGAAAGTAACATTTTTTTCAGGTATGCTCTAAAGCACAGATAATCTACTGGACAGCTAACAGGAGATAAATTGGAGACAGCTGCCTCACCAATGGTGAACTGAATATTTTAGTGTCTAAAGGTAAATGCTGTTGTTAGGAATCCTTCATCCACTGGCTAAATCAGAAATATTTATTTTTTATGGTAGGCCACATATTGGATGAGATAATGAGGCAATGGATTAAATGACTGCAGTTTTGAGACACGTGACATAGGGGATATCATTAACTCTAATCACTTGAATTTTTTGGAGACCTCCAGATTGGCAGACTTCTAAAGGGGACAGCCCTGATGTGCAAAATGTACCTCTGCTTTGGCTGGTGAAGCAAAGAAGCATGTTTACTTGTTTTAGTCAAAATTCATAGTTGCTGAAAAGTGTGGCTGGATTTTAAAGTCAGCATCCCTTGCCAGTCAGATAACTAAGCAAATTCCTTCCTCCTAGAAAACAATATTGCAGAATAATTATATGTAATACATACTGTAGCTCCTGCCTTTATACATTCATAATATATGTGCATACAAATATTTCAAGCATGGGCATTAATGTTCTTCTAGCCTGCCAATATACCAAAACACTTGTTCTCATAATTAGCGTCCAGGCTGTTCTTAAAAATATCTAAACTAGTACTTGCTTTATTGTAATTTGCTAGCCTGTTCCATGCATCAGCTGCTCTCTCAGAGAACTAATTAGTACAGTTCTCATTCCTATAGAATCTTCTACATAGGTTATCTGATGATTCTCTAGTACTTTTTGATAACACCAAACATTCCCAGAGGTAGTTGTCTCTAAATGCCCTATATACCTAAATAAGATCACCTCTTAGATATCTGATTTTGACACTGTACAAGTTCAGATATTTTAACCTTTCATAATAACTTAAATTTTCACATCCATGGATGCTCTTGGTATATTTCCGCTGTACTCTTTCCAGTTTATTCATGCTTGTTTTCTTATAAGGTTTCAATATTGTTATTCCATACTCAAGTTTGAGTCTAATGTAACTAACAAACAATGACTTCATCATTTCTGATTTCCTAGACTTTATAAATCTAGTATCCTCTTCCTAGTCCACCTTTCAAAATTCAGAATGGCCTATTTGTCCAGAATGTTTAATCATTTAATGAAAAACTGTATAGGGTAGTTAAAACTTCCTCAGGTTTGAGTAGCTGTGAGAGAGACACTTTGAAGCTTTCTGTTGGAAGCAATTTTATTTCATAAGACAGTCCAAAAATTAACTTAACAGAGTCTAAGTGTTCAGACCTGATAAAAGTCCATCAACTTGAATGATTTTCTAAATCATCTAGTTTTGTTTGTAAAGGGAGAGTTACTCTGCACATGACAGACCTGCTGGCTCAACTAATAGAAGTGTTCCATATACATGTCCAGGAAAACGTCCACCAGACTCAAACAAGGAACAGACTGTTACTGTTATAGTTTAGCCTGTTCTAAATTCTCCTTGATGTCAGCTTTTCTTAGTCATCACCTTTTAGACACAAAGTGGTAATATTAGCCTGAGACTTCGAATAAAATAATAGATATCTTCTACACTAAATAAATCAGACAGTTCCAAAGAGACAGCCAGAAAGTTATTTCAAATCAGCTGCCTATGTGTTGCTCATCAAATAGTCATTTTAAACACTGATCACTCAAAAACTCAAAGAATTTGCCACTTTAACTACTCTAGCAATATGTCTGCTTGACAAGTTGACAAAGCAAAAATAAATCTCTTTTATGTCACAGTCACAGGCTTTATAGCTCCTTTAATTGCTGGCCCTTTCAGCCTCTATAAATTGTCATGAGCAATACTTACAGATGCCAGCTTCTCACCATCTCTGATTCTTTAAATTACTGGCAGGTGGAAAACACTGAGCATCCTGCTGCAACACTGAATAGGAGGCCTGTTACCAGAATGAGGTAAATCTCTTCTGTGCTTTTCTCATGTAGGTAGAAATCACAAGCAGTTGCTTCCAGGCTTATATTCCTTTTAAGTACAGGAAAAGCAGAAGATGGTAATAACTGTGATAAACTGCACTTATGTGCAGCACAGCTGCAGATGTAGCTGAAGTAGATATGGGTTCTTTCCTACCTGGCTCTGGCGACACCCATTCTTTAGGCCCAACCCCCAAGGTAGCAAGTGATAACAGATTCTGTTCTAGGCGACACTTTAGTTTAAAGGGCAATAACACAACAACAAACAAATTATTTCAACAGTGCACCAGTTAGCAGTAAGGCAGAGTGAGATATGCATGTAATGAAACCATACATTTACCCCCTTCCCCAGAACTCAACAGAAAATATCTTGACATTCAAACATGCACATGAAGGCAATATCAATGAGCAGCAAAGCTTTTATAATGCAGCAATATAAACATGGAAAAAAATGCAATATCATTGAGGGAGAAAAAAAGGCTTATAATACAACAGTACAGATATGAAAAAGATGCAATGTCATTGAGCAGTAAAGATTCGTGAAGGCAGCAGTACTAACACGAGCAAAATGCAATGTCACTGAACAATAAAGATTTATAATGCAACAATACAAATATGAGAAAATGCAATGTCATTGAGCAGCAAAGATTCTTTAAGGCAGCAGTACTAACATGGCAAAATGCAATGTCACTGAACAATAAAGATTTATAATACAACAATACAAATATGAGAAAATGCACTATCATTTATTAATAAAGAGTCTTTAGGGCAACAGTACTAACACCCTCTATCCCCTAGATCAATCTAAACAGACCAGCTATGAGACACTCTACTGTACCATGTTCACTGGCCAGTGACTACTTACAGTCCTACTGCCGGCATGATGGGGCCCAAGGTTGAAGCTCATATGGATCCTAACTATTTGTAATCCACAAAGTATTTGGGGGATCCACAGTCTTATAAAAGTATAAAAATGTTGGCCAAAATCCTCTCACCACTCCATCGAGAATAACCCAGCGACCAGGCACCGCAGTTCGTCTGCCGAGAAAAATGGAAAATCACCCGCCAGAACTCTGGTAGTCATCTATGGCATCTCTGCGCTAGGCCCAAGGGAACTCCTTTTCTTGCTGACTCATATGCAGGCATGGAATTACTGGTTTCAGACTTCTCTCCTGAATCCACAAAATACCATCATCCAGGATTTCAGCAAGAGACAGACACAAACTGCTACCTCCCTTCTCTGTCCCAAAACACTAGAAGAAAAAAAATACAGTCATGCTGCAAGGCCCTTTTCCCTTCAGCTAGTCTTTCAGTCTTCCCTCCTTCAGCTAATGTTCCAGTCTCCTCTCTTTCACTTTCAAAATTGTCTTTTATATTCCTGAAAAGGAGCTCCACCTTGTGGTATAATGGAAAATTGCAGTCTATTACTTCTACAATGAAATACAGTGGGAGCTACACTCTCCCCCAACTTGAAAATCTTGGATCCCCCCAAGTCAAAGGTAGATTAGGAGCAAAATATTTACAAGCACTAATGCACCATCAGCTGAATAATATTTTTGCATGCCTCTCACAAAGGGCTATCAACATTATGCTTAACTTGAACTGTGGTGGCACCAATGGAGCAGGAGGCATAGGGGTCATGGATGCAGACTCTCTGATGAGCTGTGGTCACAGGTCCCTCTGTACTATGTCTCAAACTGTCATATGTAAGTCTCTGAGGGGGGCCAAATCAGTCTCTGCAGTTTTGGTTCGGGAGAGACAACTAAGAAATTTTGCTCAGAAGGTTTGTCACTCACAGCACATTTAATGTCCAGTTCTTCAGTAGGCATTTTGTATACTTCTAATATCTCCTCTTGTATAACTTCACTTTCTTTTCCCATAACGGTATGACTGTCCTCAGTACTATTTTCTGAAGTTTGCATAGAAGGGCCTCCATCAGTAGCAGGTTCCACAAGAGGTACAGAAACACCACTTAGTCTATTGTCAGGTCTGGGCTGTTCAAAATGACAAGGAATGAATTCCAGTGCATTTACTTAGAGATTACAGCCCATGGGGTCTCAAACATCCTCATAAAAAAGCCCACTGAATCCCCAGTCATCGTCACTGTCCTCCTCACTTTCAGCAGGAGGAAGCATGGGCTCTTGAACACTGGAGAGGATATTTCCTCTCCACCTTAGTCTTCTGGATCGCCTTGAGTTAGGCTTCCACTGAGCCATTCTGGGTTCCGGATTCATGAGTCTCACTGATTTTGCCAAAGACATTAAGTTGTTGTGGTGCCAGGTTTTGATAGGTCCTTCTTTCCCCTCAGGGCCAACTTGGTAGACAGGGATATTAGGTAGCTGAGAACAAATTATGTAAATTTCAGACCCCCAGCAGTCAGATAGTTTATGCTTTCCTTGTAGACCCAAATTCCTCAAAAGGACTCTGTCCCCTGGTTGCAAATCATGCATCTTCACTTTCTTGTCATAGTGAGGTTTGTTTCGTTGATGTCTTTGTCCTGTTGATTTTTCAGCTAGCTCATAGGCCTGTCTGAGGTTCTTCTTGAGTCTCTCCACATAACTGCCATGAGATCGTACTGGTGTATCATCAGCTGTGACTCCAAAGGTAACATCAACAGGAAGACAAGCTACTCTTCCAAACATTATGAAGTAAGGCGAGAACCCTGTTGCATCATTTTTAGTACTGTTGTAGGCATGCACCACTGTGTCTACATGTCTACTCCATTGACTCTTCTTCTCAGCAGATAGTGTCCCCAATATATCTAATAAAGTTTTGTTGAAATGCTCTGGCTGCGGATCACCTTGAGGATGATAAGGAGTAGTGTGACTTTTTGAACTCCCAAAAGAGTGAGTAGTTTATGGACAAGCTTGCTCTCAAAATCACATCCTTGGTCAGAGTGTATCCTTTTTGTCAGGCCATAGTGTACAAAGAACTTCTCAACTAGTAGTTTCGCCACTGTAATAGCTTTCTGATCGCAAGTTGGAAATGTTTGAGTGTATCGGGTATAGTGGTCTGTTACTACCAACACATTACTGATCCCGCCTTCATCTGGTTCAATGCACAGAAAATCTGTACAGACCAGTTGCATGGGTCCACTGCTCTCCATTTGACCCAATGAGGTATCTCTGATTGGCAGAGTCTTTCTCTGAATGCAACAAAGACATTTACGACAATAATCCTCAACATCTTGCTTCATGCATGGCCAGTAGAACCTGTCTTGTACCAGACCCATAGTTCTGTTATAACTAAGATGACCATGTTCATCATGCAATGACTGGAGTAATACATTTCTATACTTCTGAGGAAGCAACAATTGCCATTTTTCACTGCTGAGTGCACTAGATCTCCTATACACTAGTCCATTTTGTATCTGGAGTCTGTCCCATTCTTTGGCCAAATGTCTGGCAAGAGCATGAATATCTGTGTGAAGCATATCAATTTGTTTCTTCCCTAAAGCAGCTACCACCAGCTGACCCAAGGGGTCTTCTGTTTGATCTTTCCTGAGGTCACTGTTACTCAAAGCTGGTAGCAATGAAGCCTGTAAAGTGACCAGATTACAGTAAGCTTGTGGTATGCTTGCTGCAGACAGATCCAACTTCTGGGCCCAACATTCAGTGTGTTGATAGCAGGTTGCAATCTGACACACAGCTCTCACCCCTGGCACTGGTATTTCCACTGATTCATCATCAGGGTGTAACTCTCCATGAAGTCTTCTGGACAGAACATCAGCATCTCCATTTTCATGTCCTGGGTGATATTTCAAACTGAAATTATAGTTGCATAGATCTGCCATCCATCTGTGGCCAGTAGCATCTAGCTTTGCAGTGGTCTGGATGTATGTCAGAGGACTGTTGTCAGTCTGCACTTTAAATTCAACCCCATAGAGATAGTCATGCAGCTTGTCCACTACCACCCACTTTAAGGCAAGGAATTCCAACTTGTCCATATGATAATTTCTTTCTGTGGGGGATAAACACTCACTGATAAAAGCTACAGTTCTCAGCTTCTTATCATACTCCTGGTAAATGACTCCCCCTAAGCCATCCCTGCTAGCATCCACATGTAAAGAGTATGGCTTTGTTGAGTCAGCATATGCCAGCACAGGGGTAAGTGTGAGGCAATACTTAAGCTGTTCAAATGACTCTTCGCACTCAGGAGTCCAGTGACTCTCGATGAGTTCTTTAGAGCCTCTTGGTCCCTTGGGCTTCTTCACAAGGATATCTTCATCTGTTTCATGTGCTTTCTCATCATTTTGGAGCAAATGGTTGAGGGGTCTTGTTATCTTTGAAAATCCTTTCACAAACCTTCTAAAGTAACTGCAGAACCCCAGGAAAGATCACAGCTCTGTGATAGTTTTGGGTCTCGGCCAAGATGTCACAGCTTCAGCTTTGCTGGGATCTGTGGATATCCCATTTGCAGACACTACGTGTCTCACATAGGTCACTGAAGGTTGGAAAAACTTGCATTTGTCCAATGACAACTTCAGGCCTTCCTTCTCAATCCTGTCCAATACTTTCATTAGTCTTTCTTCGTGGTCCTCTAGGGTCCTCCCAAAAACAATGATCTCATCCAGGTAGACTAAGACTTCCAGGAGATGCATGTCTCCAACTGTTCTTTTCATGATTCTTTGGAAAGGTGCCAGTGCATTTGATAACCCTTGAGGTAGGCAATCAAACTCAAAAAATCCCAAGGGGGTGATGAAGGCAGTCTTCTCTTTATCTTCTGGGTGCATAGAGATTTGATAGTATGCACTCCTTAAGTCTAGCACACTGAACCACTTACTGCCTACCAGGCAATTTAGAGCATCTTCAATCTGGGGAGTTGTGTACTGGTCTGGAACAGTTCACTGATTCAGAGTACCATAGTCAACACACATACAAACTGACCCATTCTTTTTCCTGACAACCACAATGGGAGAGGCATATGGACTTCTTGACTCTCGAATTATCCCTGTGGCTCTAAGTTCTTCCAAATGTTTTCTTAAGTCCTCCAGGTCTCTGGAACATTCCCTGAAAGGCCAGTCCTCTTTCACTCTTATTTGGTGTTCTGCACTCTTTGCACTGCCCACATCCAGTTCATTGGTAGAAAAACAATTTTTCTTCTTCATTAGTAGCTCTTTAGCTCTGGTTACCCACTAAGGGGGCAAGAGGCCACCTCCTATATCAATAGCTTCCAGCTTCAACTCATTGGCCCTGCTATCATTCCTTGTCAACAAAGAAGCAGGTTAGGGAGTGGCAGCATAAACATTTCCCAAATGCACTTCTGAACACAGGATAATGGGAGTATTTCCTTTATTCTTCAACCCCACAGGCAAAGTGTCATAAGAATGGTTTAACTTGTCCACAGGCCAAACTTCTGGAACTAGTTCCAGCCCTGGTGGCAAGTCACTTTCTGGATCTGTTTCCATCATGAGACGAGAGGAAACTGTTTGTCCACACATCCTCACTTTGTCTCTCAAGCAGGTGACCTGACCAGCTGGTCTCAGGAGAGTGTGTAATGTTGGGTGTTCTTGGGTCAACTGAGGCATCAGTATTCTTCTGACGAGGTCAGTATTTGTCCCTACTAAAATAGGTGTGGAATCCTTTCCTTTTGGCCTGAGGCACATGACAGTGAGAGTTACAAAGACTTCTGTTTACCCAACAACTGAAGCGGAAAATTCTAACTTGAGTGAGACATACCCATCATAAGGGAGCTTCATGTCATTTAACCCTCAGATCTCCAAATCTTCTAACTTTTCAAGTGGCAGATGCTTTAAGTATTTTTGGTAGAAGTCTCTGTACATAATGGTGATTTGTGCACCAGTATCCAACAGTGCTTTACTATACAACCCTTCTATTTTTACTGACAAAACAGGGGTTGGTCCCAATAGACCATCGGGTAGTTTCTGTTTCCAGTGTTGTTCAGCTGCATGGCAGTCAGCCTGAGGTTGAGGTACCACCGGGCGACCTCACCATTTCCATGGATAAGACTCTTTCTTAGTAATGCTTTGCAGTCTCAGATGCTGACATTTTTGCTGAGATGGCATTTCATTTCTGTTGTTCACCTCATATGAGCTAGAAGTGTACATAGTAGGTAGTCCCTCTCCACTATTACAAGGGTTAGTGTGGAAAGGAGATCCAGGATGCTGTCTCTTGATGTTAGATTTTATGGAGCTCTTTGTAGTTGGGCACTCAGCTGGCTCCTTCACTGAGGCCCTTTGAAGTTTCCCTGCATTGCACTAGCCAATAATAGTTCATTCACTCTTTTCAAGTTCTCTGCATTAGGACGCTGTCGCTTTATATGCCCTGCATCCACACAACAAAAACAAAATCTAGTAGGAACTCTGAACATTGGCTGATTTGTTTCCTCCCTGAGTCCTTTCGTGGAAGTTCTAGCCAATGTATTACTCGCTTCAGCTAAAGTTACCATGGTTTTTTGAAATTCTGCAACTGTCTTGGTGACCTGATCTATGGAGTCAGTTAGGGAAGACACCTGCACCTGCAACTGTGACACCTCTACATTGAGGACACCCTGGGCCACAAATCCTGTTTGAGTAGTAAGCATGGCTATAGGCTCCTGCTTGTGTTCACTCACTGCTTTAATTGCTGTTCAACCTTGAGATTTTGCTTCCAACAGGGCTTCCTCTTCTCTCACTTCTTTAACCAACTGAGAATAAGTTAGAGTCTCCTCCCTATTTCTCATCCTCAGTTTCAACATAATAGGGTCCATAGCTTGAGCTCCTTGTAAAATTTGTCTGATCCATACTTGATCAGCTACATTAGGATCCACCCCCTTCTTTAGGATGATCTGGTGGAGCATTTTATCTAATCACTTAATGTAATCAGATAGTTTCTCACCAACCTCTTGGTATGTATTTTCAAACTGATGCAGTAGGTCCACAGCCCTCTTAGTCCTTCCAAAAACATCTTGCAGTACTCCTAAATAGTCCTTGACCATGCAATCTTGCTTACCCATCCTTAGGTTGTGTATGGTATCTGCTCCTAATCCCTTTAGACTTTCAGCTATCCACTGCTTCTTCTGAGATTCTGGGATATCTCACTCCTCTAGAGCTTGTGAAGCCTGATCCATTCAAGATTTAAAATCTTCCTCTACCTGAGGTGTGGGTTGTTTGCTAGAAAAGAAATGCAGTTTGTGGTAGCCAAACCCAGTGAATGGCTGTGTAGGCTGTAAGCATTTTTTTACAAGACTTCCTAAAGCATTCAAAACTTCAGGCCTTATAGTATTTAAGGGCAGTGAAGTTGCAGCTTCTGGTGTAAGGTTCTGACCTACTTGGATAACTTCCACAGGTATTTCCTCAGTGGCTGGGTTAGTGCATTTCTCAGGGATTACCACATGGACTGTACTCTCACCTGAAATTTGTACACTCGAAGTTATGTGCTCATATACTAAAGGACTTTTGCATACTATTAAGGCCGATGTGCTTTGTTCAGCAGTGTCCATAGTGCTGTCTAATAAAAATCCATGCCCTACAACTGGTAAGGATCCTGTGACTTGATATATTTGCATATCAGTCCATGTGACCCCTGGCAACACTAGGCATAAGCAGTGCTCTGACTGAGCATTGTGCTGTTTGCTCAACTTAGCAGCTACTTCTGGGTTCATCTTGCTGCTAGAGTTGCTTTTCACACATACAGGGGAAGAGGGTGGAGTTCAAGGCAATGCAGGCAATCCTGGATGAGCCCCCAAATGTAGCACACCTGCAGGTGTAGCTGAAGTAGATATGGGTACCTTCCTACCTGACTCTGGTGACACCCCTTCTTTAGGCCCAACACCTCAAGGTGGCAAGTGATAACAGATTTTGTTCTAGGTGACACTTTAGTTTAAAGGACAATAGCACAACAACAAACAAATTATTTCACCAGTGCACCAGTTACCAGTAAGGCAGAGTGAGATATGCATGTAATGAAACCATACATTTATCCCCTTCCCCAGAACTCAACAGAAAATATCTTGACATTAAAACATGCACATGAAGGCAATATCAATGAGCAGCACAGCTTTTATAATGCAGCAATACAAACATGGAAAAAATGCAATGTCATTGAGGGAGAAAAAAAGGTTATAATACAACAGTACAGATGTGAAAAAGATGCAATGTCATTGAGCAGTAAAGATTCGTGAAGGCAGCAGTACTAACACGAGCAAAATGCAATGTCACTGAACAATAAAGATTTATAATGCAACAATACAAATATGAGAAAATACAATGTCATTTAGCAATAAAGAGTCTTTAAGACAGCAGTACTAACATGAGCAAAATGCAATGTCACTGAACAATAAAGATTTATAATACAACGATACAAATATGAGAAAATGCAATGTCATTTAGCAATAAAGAGGCTTTAGAGCAACAGTACTAACACCCTCTATCCTCTAGATCAATCTAAAAAGACCAACTATGAGACACTCTATTGTACCTTGTTCACTGGCCAGTGACTACTTACAGTCCTACTGCCGGCATGATGGGGCCCAAGGTTGGAGCTCATATGGATCTTAGCTATTTGTAATCAACAAAGCATTTGGGGGATCCACAATCTTATAAAAGTATAAAAATGATGGCCAAAAACCTCTCAAAACTCAGTTGAGAATATCCCAGCAACCAGTCACCTCAGTTCCTCCGACGAGAAAAAAGGAAAATCACCCGCCAGAACTCTGGTAGTCATCTATGGCATCTCTGGAATTGGCCCAAGGGAATTCCATTTCTTGCTGACTCATATGCAGGCGTGGAATTACTGGTTTCAGACTTCTCTCCTGAATCCACAAAATACCATCATCCAGGATTTCAGCAAGAGACAGACACAAAATGCTACCTCCCTTCTCTGTCCCAAAACACTAGAAGAAAAAAGAATCCAGTCATGCTGCAAGGCCCCTTTCCCTTCAGCTAGTCTTTTAGTCTTCCCTCCTTCAGCTAGTGTTTCAGTCTCCTCTCTTTCACTTTCAAAATTGTCTTTTATATTCCTGAAAAGGAGCTCCACCTTGTGGTATAATGGAAAACTGCATTCTATTACTTCTATAATGAAATACAGTGGGAGCTACATATGTACAAGTCATGTGTAACTTTAGTGTTACTACATGGAGAAATAAGGAAACACTAAACATTCAAATGAAAACATGCAGTACTTATGGGCAGCAAGCTGCACTTTACTGTACATAAATTAGCTATGCAGCAATAACATATGATGACCTAGCTATGCAATAAAATTGTGAAAGAAAACACAACCATCCAATGAAATATAAATATACACAGAAGCAGAAGGCACAATCCATAGAACAACTGCATGATTTTCATTATTGTATGAATTCTCAAGATTAGAAGGCATGGGCAAATATATCTTAATATAATGCTGCATTTAAAGAAGCTAGGCTGTCTATGTTACTGCTTCTTTCAGCGGGATAGTACCAAACACTGCATTAAAATATGCAGACATATACTAGTTGGAGCACTGCTAGAGTAATAAGAGATAAGAAGCATACAGGAAATAAAGAAAAGGAGAAAAGCAGGCAGATGATCATAGAGAAGGACATCATACAGGATTGTGTAAGATGAGGTTGGGAGGAAGACAACTTTTTTGGTGGATAAAACCCAGTTTTTGGAGAGGAAAGAATGTGAAGGGAGAAAGTTAAAACAGGGAAGAGATAGTTCAGATTAGTGTATGTGGTAGTAGAGAGGTAACAGAGAGCAGCACAGACAGACAAGGGTGAAAAACACAATAGTATATGGAGACATGAGCTGGAGAGAAAGAGAAACATAGGCAGACAAATGATGATTGGTAGGGTTTAATAATGTGCAAGCTACAGGAACTGTTAATAGCTAAAGGAAGGACACATGGCCATGAGTAGAGTAGGCTATGAACTGCTGATGTGTCATCTCCTTTCCTGGTGCAGATAGATATTTATCAAATCCAGCTCCATGTGACAGATCAGGGTGGCTGGTGATATGCGCTACACCTTCCCCTCATGGTCCTGTGATAGGGGTCACATGGTCAACATAAATTGCAGTCAGTTTCAGGAAGTTCTCCACCCAGTCTATTTGTTGCCCTACTGATCTTTTTACTGCAGCTTCCAACACCTGCTATATCTCTGAATAAACTATGTTAGGCAATGCAGGTGGACTACCTGATGGTAATGGCTAAATTGTCCCTCTGGTGAGGCACTTCTAGCTTTATCACCCCTGTGCATCTCTGCTATAACCTCAGCAGAATCAGAACATGATGGAGGTGCCTGTAAAGCAAATCTGCCATTCAGACCTGCAGTGAGGAGACAGAATGAGAAGTCATTCCGCCAGCTCCAGTAACATTGAAAGATAAAGCTTTGATTGTGGCCCAGGTGAACTGAGCTCAATTATTAGCATTAGCATCTGATAGAGCTGGCTCAGAAAGATAGGTGTGAGTATCTCCTGTCAGCTCATCCTGGGGGGATGCTCCAGATTACCACTTGGATAAGTCCTTGTAGAAATGCTAGGTGTTGTACCAATGGAGTATGAACAGGTACTACAACTGTGCATTTCCATGTGGTTGAGGAAACATGCAGAAGCATGCAACCTGTGACAGGGCAGCAGTAGTGGAACTCAAAGTGACTTGAATCAAGGAAGGTGGTGCTCCTCAGGAGTGGATACATAGTTCCACAAGATCTGCAAGCTGGTCCACTCCCTAACTTGACTTTTACCATGGAAAAATGACTTGGCCTATTGTACTCCATCTGCCCAGGAATGCCCAACTCGCACCCTGTGGAATGAATGGGCCAATAGGATGCAGGTACGGGAACTATCAGACTGATCCTGAGGAGGACAAAAAAATTGGATTGCTTTCATAAGTGTCCTGACAATTGATTGAATAACTAACTTAACAGACATTTCTGCTCTAGTGAGGGAAGTAGTCATGGGTAGTCACAAGCCTCTTCTGCTTCCTGTGAAAGACAACTGGATTTGTATCACACTCTGTGAATGACAAAAGAAAAAAAGGCACATCAGAAAACTGCTCAATCCCATACAGATTTCCCATTAACTGCATGACAGGCAGCAGACAGGTTTATGTCCCATCCACATACATAATGATAGGTACACAGAATACAACACAGATATACCTGGAGCACACCAGGTGGTGTGCAGTCATCGGTATGTGATGCAACATGGCCTCTCCTCAGAACATCACCCTGCACGAACCCACTTGAACTGCAGTAGGCCTATTACCAGAAGAAACAGCACAACCGCCAGCACCACCACCTGACATGGAAGATCTAGACAGTAGAAGACCTAATTCCTAGGATGAGCTTGGCATATACTTACCATTATCAACAACAGTCTCAAACCTATAACTGGATAAAAGAAAAATTACAAAAATATAAAGAAGGAAAAGCATTATTTTTGCTGCATCATTCAAGGCACTCCTCCCTGATATTGGTTTTCCATGCATGGAACTCTTTACGGTTCCTGTGCCACAAGTCATCAAAGCCATGCCTGCACCATTTCTCACATTCCTGTGATGCCAGTGGCTGAACACATCTTCTCAGTCAAGTCATAACAGACATCCACTTTTTTTTTTTTTAAATGCAGTATGATAAGATCCCATTAAGTGTTCCTTGAAACAGCTGTAAAGGAGATTATGTATCATTTTGCTACTGTTTGTGCTCCATGCAGGTTGTTGTAAGGTATATCTTATGATACAGTCGCACTACAGCAAAATGTGTTGTGGGTGTGGGCGGTTGTGCTTGCGTGCGCACGCGCACATGTGTGTGTGTGTGTGTGTGTGTGTGTGTGTGTGTGTGTGTGTGTGTGTGTGTGTGTGTGTGTGTGTGTGCATTTGTGTGTGGAAATGAGTGTGTGTCTGTGTATCTGCATGCATCTCATGTTTGTAGTAGGTACTGGAAGCAAGATATCCCACAGTATCAGAAAACCTATCCCTGGACACACCTGTTATTGTTACTGTACTGTTATGGCTTGACTATGTTGGCCTATTTTTGTAAGTACAACAGTACAACATGCCTTACCATATATATACCTATAAAGAAATAAACTTTCTGCATATATTCTGATGTGGCAGCCCTCAATAACCATTCCATTTAATTACAAAAGGGTCTAAATGGGTGACTCCTATATCTCTAGCTGTTATACAAATCCCGATAGTATTCAGTCAGTATTATGTATTCATAGGTGACTACATGACTGCGGGATGAAGTGGACAACAGAGACTACAATTTCAGTCATGATGAAAATGCTGGTCTACTGCAAGCACTTACAGGCTATATTATGGAATCTGTTGGACAGAGATGTGTTAAATAGTCTTTAAGTGACCAGATGTGACAGGCAATTGTTTATGATATAAATAGGTTCATAGGTTTATGGAAAAATATTAGGCTATCAGACCCTAGGAGCAAGAGGATAGCATAGGTTTGTGCCTATGTCTTGGGCATTTTACTGATTGCCCCTGTCCCTAAGGGATATAGGCACTACGCCCAGAGTGAATTTATGGTTCCTTGTCCATTGATACAAACTGTATTTGAAGAGGACCAAGTAAGGGCTCTGCTTGCTATGAATAGGAAGTCTGTTCCAAAGAAGGGGTAATCTCTGAGACACATACTGTCTCTCCAGCTTGTTTTGTTTGAATTGCAGACCAGGTTTAGATCTCTAGCTAGGGTGACCCTCATGCTGTTTGTCTTGCGTATGTGTAGCAGCTCCATCAGGGTTGGATTTGTGAATGACTTGTAGACTAGGCATAGGTCACTCCTTAATACTCTGTAAGAGACAGAGTAAAGGGATAAGCTTTTTAGTCTATCCACATAGAACATGTTGTTAACACATTGCATTTTCTTTGTGAGAAACCTCTGAGGTCACTCCATCTGTTGTAAGTGCCTAGTCAAGTACATGCTAAATGGCTCATTGTACTCAATTATTGGTCTAATGAGAACTGGGTACAGTGGGACTATAACTTCCTTGGATCTGGATGCCATACATTTACTTATAAGCTGTGCCATATAAAAGGACTTCCTCACCAGTGGAGACACTTGGCTTTAAATGTTTAAGCTACTATCTATCTGTATACTGAAATGTCTTACCTCTGAGTCTACTCTTAGTAGTGTGCTATTAATGTTGCAATTTGCAGGAGTATTTGACTTCCTAAAAGATATGATAATGTATTTTTTTGCATTTAGTTTTAGGCCATTGCTCTGGCACCAATCGTTTGGCTGATTTAGACCCTCTACACCACTGCGAGAGTCAATGATTGCCCCCAGCTTGCAGTTATCAGTAAACTTTGTCATCCAGAGGCCTTCCACATTAGCCTTGACTTTAGAGAAGTATATTCCAAACAGGAGTGGCCACAGCACTCAGCCCTATGACACACCACTAGTAACTGGTCTCTTGCTGGATCTGGATTCACCCACATTAACAATGTGTCCTGTCCCCGAGCCAACTGGTTACCCATCTGGTGATGTAGGGATTTATGTTCAGTTTTGTGAGTTTATTTATAATACCTGAGTGGAGAATTGAGTCAAATGCCTTGACCAGGTCAAGATTTGCGGTTTGCACTGTTTTACCCTCATTCGTGGCCCTAGTGACTTTCTCAAAGAAGTCCACCAGATTTGGTAGGCATGACCTGCCCTTGATAAAGCCAAATTTTGTTGGGTCCAGTGATTGGAGGTTTCCTATGTCATTATTTATCAGGTCTATGATTATTCTTTCCATGGCCTTACAAATGAGACTAGTCAAACTTATGGGTCTGTAATTTCCCGAGTCAGTTGATGGTCACTTTTTATGCAGAAGGATGACTGTTGCTGTCCCCCATTGTACTGGGACAGAGCCAGAGATCCTAATGGGCTTGATAGGTACTGATACAAGCTGTTTAAGAAGCAAAATAGAACATCATCAGGACACATCAAAGCCATGTTTTTAGCTTTATAGAGTACAGTAGCAACCTGTTCTTTGGTAATAATTGGCTGGGTAGTGGTGGAGGATATTTCTTGGGTGTAACTGGGGGAGATGGGGAGGTGAAATATGAGCTGAATTTATTGGCCAGCACAGATTTGCTGTATCTTCTGGCTGAGCATAGGTTATGCTGCCTACAACTAATTCTGCACATTGTTGGGTGCTGCCCTCACGAGTGCAGACTTAACTGAAAAATGCCTTATGATTATCCTTAGCTTTGGAGGATATTTTTGCCTCTTGACTCTTTTGACACTTGACTAGTTTCCTGATTCACTTGTTTAGACCAATGAGTGACTTTTTGCTCTGTTGTGCACATTCCTTCTTAATTCTTGATAGGATTTTCATTCTTTAGTTGTCATCATCTTCTTTCGGTTGTTCCCGTTAGGGGTCGCCACAGCAGATCACCTGTTTCCATTTCTTCCTGTCCTCTGCATCTTGCTTTGTCACACCAACCACCTGCATGTCCTCTCTCACCACATCCATAAACCTTATCTTACGCCTTCCTCTTTTCTTGTTACCTGGTAGCTTCATCTTTAGCATCTTTTTCCCAATATACTCTGCATCCCTCCTCAGCACATATCCAAACCAACGTAATTGTGCCTCCCTGGCTTTGTCTTCAAACCTTCCAACCTGGGCTGACCCTCTAATATACTTATTCCTAATCCTGTCCACCCTCGTCACACCCAGTGCAAATCTTAACATCTTTAATTCTGCCACATCCAGCTCAAACTCCTGCCTTTTTGTCAATGCCACTGTCTCCAACCCATATAACATAGCTGGTCTCACTACCCTCTTGTAGACCTTCCTTTTCACTCTTACAGGTACTCGTCTGTCACAAATCACTCCTGACACTCTTCTCCACCCCACCTGTACTCTCTTCTTCACCTCTCTTCCACACTCACCGTTACTCTGAACTAGTGACCCCAAGTATTTAAACTCATCTACCTTCGCCACCTCTACTCCTTGCATCCTCACCATTCCTCTATCCTTCCTCTAATTCACACACATATATTCTGTCTTATTCCTGCTGACCTTCATTCCTCTTCTCTCTAGAGCATATCTCCATCTCTCCAGGGTCTCCTCCACCTGTTCCCTATTCTCACTACAGATCACAATGTCATCTGCAAACATCATAGTCCACGGGGACTCCTGTCTGATCTCGTCTGTCAGCCTGTCCATCACCATTGCAAATAAGAAAGGGCTCAGAGCTGATCCTTGATGTAACCCCACCTCCACCTTAAATGCATCCATTACTCCCACCGCAGACCTCACCGCTGTCACACTACCCTCGCACATATCCTGTACCACTCTTACATACTTCTCTGACACTCCTGACTTCCTCATACAATACCACAACTCCTCTCTAGGCATCCTGTCATATGCCATCACGTCCCTTCTTAACCTTGCTTCCATTACTCTTTCCCATAACTTCATGCTGTGTCTGATCAATTTAATCCCTCTGTAGTTACTACAGCTCTGCACATCACCCTTATTCTTAAAAATCGGTACCAAAACACTTTTTCTCCATTCCTCAGGCATCCTCTCACTTTCCAAGATTTCATTAAACAATCTGGTTAAAAACTCCACTGCCATTTCACCTAAACACCTCCATGCTTCCACAGGTATGTCATCTGGGCCAACAGCCTTTCCATTCTTCATTCTCTTCATAGCTATCCTTACTTCCTCCTTGCTAATCCATTGTACTTCATGATTCACTATCCCTACATCATCCAACCTTCTCTCCCTCTCATTCTCTTCATTCATCAACCCCTCAAAGTACTCTTTCCATCTCCTCAACACACTCTCCTCGCTTGTGAGTATGTTTCCCTCATTGTCCTTTATCACCTTTACCTGCTGCACATCTTTCCTAGCTCGGTCCCTTTTTCATTCTTTAGTTGTACAACCTATTAATACCAGGGATTCACCAGGGTGGATTGTTTTTTGCTGTTTGACCTGGGCTTTTTTCGGTCTGGTACTGCCATTTCTATGCAGTTGTTTATATAGTCATACAGGGCTTTTATATATGTCTCTGCATAGCCTTCTGTGTTTTCTGGGTTTGGGGGAGCTTGGAAACTAGCTATGCCATCACTTAATAGGCAGTAGTTTGCCTTAGAAAAGTTCTTAAAATTTTTGGCGTTAGGGGAAGGATGTAGTTTTTTCTTTATTTCAAGGGAGACTGCTTTGTGTTCTGATCTTACCAGTGAGGACATCACACTTGGGGGAGCACCAGTTTCTCATATTTGTGAGTCCCTCATCTAAGGTATTTGCTCCCCCAACATGAGTGTTCAATTGTAGTTTGCAAAGTCAAGAAATCATTGGTCCTGCGTGTTTGTGATCATGTGTGCCTCCCAACTATTGGAAGGGTAGTTAAAATTAAGAGCAGGAGAGAATAAGCATTCCACCAGCAATCTGCAGCTCAGATATATGAAATCAGCCCTCTCCTGTCACAAGAGTGCAGACTTTGACCCTCTTAATGTAAAACAACCGGTTTGAGGCCCAAGTATTAAGGAACCACAACAGCTGCATAATGCTAACTAACACAATACTAGGTACAGTGTATTTAAATGCAGAACAACAGCCTTTACAGCAGTTAGAAAATGAAACCTTAAACTTTAAAGAAGTGCAGAAAACAGTAAATAGCAGAGAAATCATTCACAGTCTAATGAAAACAAGCAGTACAAGTGCATATGTTAGCAAAATCTCTCAAAGTATGCGGTGTTGTCACCAAACAATGAGCATCTCTCTGTAAATGAGGCCCTATGTGCCTGATGTCATAGGGGTTACAATCACACTTCACAGCAGTATCGTAAGAATCTTAGCTTGTTAGTAATATGTCAGGCCAAGTAAAAGACGTTTTGTGACTGGCCAATGGGAGGAGGTACCTTGGTTAAACAGGCTGACAAAGTGAGTGAAATTTTGGTATCCCTGCAGGGGACACTAGCTCTAGGATTATTTCAGGAGGATTGGATATGGTCATTAGGATGGACTCTACTGTACATGTTTCAATGAATGGTGTATCAGTCAATGTCTCTTACACCAGAGTTCTGTACAGCTGTACCACACATAGACACCATAAGGTTACCACAACAATGGCAGGCTGTGCATTATTTCAGACACATCAGGTATCCAGCAATGTCAGGATGGTAGCAGATGTAGATTTTGTTTGCACAGTATATCTTGCATGCTAACCCTTATAGTTCATGCCATAGCGGCATGGCTTTAACACAGGTACTCAGGATCACTCCAGTATGTAATTTGTTGTAGATTTACAGGGCAGAGTACTGTTGTGTGGGCACCTGTGGAGGCTGAAGCATAAAAACAGGTTGATGTTGGCACACTTGCTAGTCTTGCTGGGGATGATGATGAGACACAGATACCCAAGGCACAGTCTGATGATGCAGTGACACTGTTTATCTCCAGCCTCATTCTACAACCACCCTCAATGAAGGCTGAAGGAGTGGCCCTATCCACACAAGGACATAGGGCTGTTCAACTTGAGTGTCCAAGATCCCAGTGAGGGAGGATCTCCTATGGCTTCAACTGCCAGCAGTAATACTTCATCTGCGGCTACAGCAAATGTGCACACTTCATCTGAAATTGGCAAGCACACCATTTTGTAGCTCACAGGGGTATGCACAATGCTGCCACATATCATATATTACCCTGACACATGGGTTTTGATCAGGGTTAGTCATCAGTGATTTTGCAGTTTCATCTGATCACAATTTGCTGGAACCTAGTTCAATATGAACTTTATTCCTGTGTTGTATGGCATCAGGAGAACATGGAGACCAGAGAGACAGTACTAATTAGTTTGTTGAGCTCTGTGTTTGCACACACCACTGTTATTTCCACTTCAGTGGGAAGGAGTGCCAGCTCCACCATCACCACACTCACCGCTATTGTTTTCCAAGGTCAGTGGAGAGGGAGACCCATGTAGGGAGATAATCATAGAGTACACAGTCCTCATCACATCTGGAAATATATATTATCTTCATCACCCCTTGTCTCAGGAGATCCTGATTCTCATTTTCCACTAACAGGGCATGTAAACCATGGACGTCATTCACGTCACAGTCTCACTGTTGCACATCACCCCAGTCAGGGGAATCATAAAGTCTAGTGCAAGGAGTCAGTATAGCGGCCACAGATCACAGCCATATATTGGCACCCCAGACATTACAGAAGGAGGTAGTTGTCTATGAGACAGAATACCAATCACCCTGGAATGCCAACCTTTGTATCAGGTAATACATATCTACCAATACTGTACAATTTCTCAAATGTTCTAAAGCAGGCAGTGATCCCTTAACTGGTGAAACTGTTATAAGTCAGCCATTAACAGTGCAGTTTATTTTTGTACCAGATCGTATTATGAGCATATCAGTGGGAACTAGCAGTGGTAATGTCTATAATATGTTGCTGCATAATTGCTATTGTGACTCCAAGTATGCTACCTAGAATGATGATATTTTTGGAATGTTTGGCCCTTTTGTAGTCATGTGCAACCAGACGCACATGTAGTGGATTATACAATGCGATCATAGTTGCCATAAATACATGATATTTATTTATTTATTTAGTTAGTTATTGTTTGATAACTGGGTGTGTTGGTTGGTACAATACCCATTTCAGCCACTATCCAGGCCATGAAATATTATTCTAAACTCATTTCTACATTTCAGTTGCATTTCAATATGCAGTCACATGCATATATCTTCTGTTGTTCATTTGGGCTCACTGCACTGGAGTATAACATGAGACAGTGAGTTGTTACTAGCCCACATCAGTCTCTGCACTGCCTATTGCAGTACACGTATGTGCTCAATACCATGTGACTCGTGTATAAATCTTGGCTAAAGAAGCTGCACACCCTGCTGCAGTATATATTAGCTGTCTTTTGAGCTGTATTTAGCAGATGCCACTTGCATTTTT
>NC_056745.1:1293363520-1293373520 GCF_019279795.1 Protopterus annectens
AATGAATAAGTCACAAAAAAGAAAGAAAAAGAAAAGCCATGCTGTGGAATTGCAGTGTTTTTATAGCTATCATAAATAAATAAATAAAATATTAAAATACTGCATCCACTAATTCACTGATATGCTAGTCAAAATTAGAAAGGTTCTGCCTTACACACAACTTTGATTTAGAAATAGCTGGTAACTGGAACTTAATGTATCTTAATTAATGACTCTTTTCTTCAGTAGTAGGACTAATACACAGTGGGCTCACTATATACAGTGCAGGCCGAAGTACTCAGAAACTACTGTCTTGAAGCCTGGGACTTGAGTGCCTTGTAGCTCCTCTAGGCTGCTTGGACAAGCAGCTATGGGGAATGAGTGGAAAGGGGGTTTTAGGATCAGGGAGCAGAGGATGGTATAGGGCTAAGGAGCAAGAGGGGAATTTTAGCGTTAGGAGCAGGAAGGGAGTTTTAGGGTTTGGGAGTAATCAGGGAATTTAGGTATAGGGGGAGTTAGAGTTTTAGTTTTAGGGAGCAGTCTGAGATTATAGGGATAGGGAGGATGAATGGAGGTTTAGAATAAGGGAATGAGGAGTTGGGTTGGAGCTTTAAGTTTAGAATTTAGATTAGGGTTAGGGTTAGTTTATAGGACTGGATGTGGGGATGGCTATGTAGAAATGGTTCATCAGGCTAGTGGAACTTAGAGCAGTGCTGGGGTGGGTGTACAAGTGTATATGCATGTGGATGTGTAATATAATGAAAATGAAACAATATATTGTATATTGCAATGTGAATGCAAGATTATACATTGTTTGTAAATGTTGACTATACTGTACTCCTTTTGCATCAACAGAGATGTTTATCTCTGCAAACTGAATGTATCAAATGTGTATGTATTGCTACTATTTTATGAAAGTGGGATCTTTTCTACCCAGTACTCTGCTGAAAAGTTTTTTTTTCCCAGCCAAACTTTCCTAGTAATCAAATGCAATAAATAAAATAAATAAATAAGGCACTAAAGAAGAAAGGTAAAGTGGGTTGAGGGAATACCAGACACCAATGAAAAGTCAGTACAAAGTGCCTTAAAGGCACTGAAACAAATTTAAACCCTGCATCTTGTATCTTTGTACCTAGCACAGACGATAGTAACTTTCTTCTCCACCCCAGAAACCCAAAATGTTGGAAATTATTCCTTAAGGGTGCATTCATATACATTAAATACACCTATTGTAAACATGTCAAATATCAGTGTCTTTATGTCAAAACCATGTACGTTGATAAGCAACTACATATATGCTGAGAAACAGCCTGGGCACATGCAAAAAAAAAAAATCAAACAAATAAAACATCATTTTTTTGCAGAGGGTTCATTCCCCCCTGCACCATCCACACCCTCAGCTATTTATATATGCTAGCTGTGAGATCATACAAACATAAGGTAAAGGCATATTCCTCACCTCTGGGCATTATTCGATCTGAGACACCTATCAACCAGCCGTTTAGTCAATCATAAATCATTGAGTAAACAGCTGTCAACCAAACACACAGTCAATGCATTACAACCCATATCTATACCTATGTCTATATCTATCAAGATATATGTGTGTGTGTGTGTGTGTGTGTGTGTGTGTGTGTGTGTGTGTGTGTGTGTGTGTGTGTGTGCGTGTGCGCGTGCGTGTGTGTGTGTGTGTGTGTGTGTGTGTGTGTGTGTGCGTGTGTGTGCGTGTATGTGTGTGTGTTTTTGAAAGAAAAGGTTTTGAACGCTGCATGAACCTTGCACCTCTGAGACAGAAAGCACTGCACTAACTGATAATTTTGGATTTTTATGCTTTTTACATAATAAGAAGTATGTAATGCTAATGTCTGGCATGACTGAATAAATGTAGTAGTGCATAGATCATAAGAGACAGTAGGAGAGGCTGTAGTACAAAGCCAGAACAAACACTAGTCTGCACCAGGGAGATTATTTAAACTTATGCCAAGACTTACTTAAAAGTTAATGGAGCAAAAGCTGTAGAATCAGTATGCACTCTGCTAACACAAAGAAGTATGATGTTCTTACACCTGGCATTATTGACTGACTGAAGTCATCTGTGATCTCTGAAGGCAGGGGCAAAAATAAGTGACATCAGGGATGTTCTGTCAACTTTTGGACAGGTCAGAGGTATGTGCTGCATGTGTGCATGTTTATGAATGCTTGAATGTAGGTGTGTGTGTGTGTGTGTGTGTGTGTGTGTGTGTGTGTGTGTGTGTGTGTGTGTGTGTGTGTGTGTGTGTGTGTGTGTGTGTGTGTGTGTGTGTGTGTGTGTGTGTGTGTGTGTGTGTGTGTGTGTGTGTGTGTGTGTGTGTGTGTGTGTGTGTGTGTGTGTGTGTGTGTGTGTGTGTGTGTGTGTGTGTGTGTGTGTGTGTGTGTGTGTGTGTGTGTGTGTGTGTGCGTGCACAGGAGAGTGAACGGAGGATGCCTGTGCCACAAGAAAGTGCTGACTGGCACTAGTACTTAAAGGCTAGCCTGAATCATGCAGACTAGACAATAATGAGGCCTTTCCTCATTGTAAGCTAACATGTCTCTGGATTACAAATTGATGCATCATGTAAATGGCCACTTTTTACTGCAGCTCTTACTGCCAATGCAGGGGTTCTTTCTAAATCCTCTGGACTGAGATCTGTAGTGACACAAGTCCTTTAAACAGTATTTATCTTTTTGAATATTGTTAGATAATTCAGCATTACACTAAACTGGACCTAGAAGTAGGAAAAAAGAGTAAAGAAAATTATGTATGAGCAGACACTAGTGGAGGAGGATTGTTTAGATATGAAGTGCTATTATTTAGCATATCTAATCCTCAGTTTTTACTAAAAGACTGTGCAAGTAAACACTGCAACTAAATCATTAAAAACATTGCCAATGAAAATATCACATCTTACATCAGGACCAAAATGAAAGAAATGCAATTATAGATTTAAATTCAGCTATATTAGTGAGTAAAAAGGCAGTTGTATAGCTAGCTATGCAATCTAAGTTACTCTTTTTCTACAGAATAGTTAAAAGTGGCTATTATATTATCCATAAAGAGTAACAATGGGCTCCAGAAACATGTTTAGCATAATCGCAGTATGGTTACCATAGATTAGGCTCATTATATGAAGCCGACTAAGAGTAATTATCAGTTAACATGGGGAAAGATCACATTTTATGAAATTGCTTCTTAAAAAAAAATCTGCTGATGGAAATCACAGTACCTGCAGTGAAGGAGGAAATCCTGCAGCTAGGACTGACATGAGGAAACTGGCTGAGCATAAGAGAGTGCATGCTCCTCAGCTCAGTGCATGTACATGTGTTAACTTCTGACAACATGAAAAAAACAGCAAGAACAGTTAAAAAGCTCACTGCAATTATTATTTTTTTTAAAAACTTATGGGATAGAGATATGTATTTAGGAATGAAAAAAATACTCAAAAACAGCACAAACACAAGGACAACAACAACAGCAGTATAAATAAAAAATAAGATAAGAATGGGTGTCTTAGGAAATCATTTTCACTGGCATGGTCCCCAACCTGGGTCTACCAGCTTATCTCCTATCTCCTAGACTAACTTCTGTATCACTGAGCCCTTCATGGATCCTAAGGGCAACCTAAGGGCATGGACGTCTACACTTGTGTCATGAGGTGGGTTCTTTTAGATGCCCTACACACTCCCTGACCTTCCTTCCATGCTATTTGATTCATCTGAGGGCAATTCCCTTCTTTGGCTCAATCCTCCTCCAAGGGACTGTCATCAGTGAATGCCCTCCCACATGGGATTGACACACCCTTCCTTCGCTGTTGCACTGCCAGTCTCCCAAGCCACTAATCAAACCTAGGTTGACTGGGCCACAGTAAGGGTTTTATCCCACAAAGGCCCCTGAGCTACAAAGGGTATGTACTTTTTCTGGGTCAGACTTGTTTTGAGAAGGGACATGGGAGGTGATGTTAAAACCTTACTAGAGATGAAAGAATGTCTATGGCAGTTGTGCCTGGATGCAAAAAAACACCAGGCATTAATGAAAACATTTGTATCGCAAGTGTTTTGAAACACAAATCCCAGTTTATTTAACAGATTATTATATGTTTAATTTTCTTTTAACTTTCCTTGGACAAAGTATTCACCAAAGGGGTTTACATGAAACAGTTTATTACAACTATTTTTTCTGTTTTAAGATGTGGTTTTATCATAGTATTTCTTGTGCTGTTTTTTTTTTTCTTTGCAGCAGAGGCTGGGTTAAATGCTTAATTGGATAATTGATTTTAGTGGATGTTTTTTATATTGGCTGATTGCCTGTTTAGGACTATAAAAGTTCTGATTTTTTTGAGTGTAACTGACTCTGAAGAAGCCCGTGAAAGCGCTAAGTCAGTGATTCTACATTTACAATAAAACTGTGGTTTTATCGAGTCATGGATCTTTTTATGGTTAAAAGAAACAGTTTTCAGCAGAGGCCTAGAGAGAAAAGTCCACATAAAACATACATGAAGAGAGCATGAAACATGCAAAATTGCAATGTACTACCTTACCATGGAGGGGTGCAATTCCTCAGCAATACTGCAGTATAGTTAGGGTTGCCACCTTTTCAAATGCTCAAAGTGGGACATTTTTGGTACAATCATCAGATTTTGCCGGCCAAAACATACCCCCGGCCAGTACGAGGAACAGAACTTCACTTTTTTGCCTAGATAAAAGCTTATTCTTGTAATGTTTTAGTTGCTTATTCCATTTCTTATAACATTTAGGTGGTTCAGATACAGAATAACTGTTTTATGCAACTATTACATAAAATATAGGAAATAATTTTGTCCTAAAATCTCAGGACATTTGCCATTTTTAGAATTTTTTTTGCAGGACACAACTGCCCAAAGAGGGACTGTCCTTCACAAAGTGGAACAGGTGGTAACCCTAAGTATAGCCCACAACATGTATCATGAATTTGTGGCCTTATGAACTTTATCCACTGCAGTAATGCAATCATGCAGGTCTGAGTTGTGTAGTGATTCTGCTTTGCAATGCTGTGAAGAAACTGCTAACTCCTCCTTCCAGGTAGGCCATGACCAGGGTACTAACAATCCAGCATAGTATATGTACCACTGCTTTTTTGGTGGGAGTTGCATTTTATGTGCACATTACTGCTGGGTACACATTCATGAGGGAGTACAGAAGGACAGCATTGGAGAACTAATATATTAGTCCTGTTTATGCATATTTAATCTGTGTGTTTGATGCTTGGAGTATTGGTTCTATATGTTTTCCTCTAAAATAAACTTTAATCAGAATATATTCTGCAGTAGTACTCTTGTAGGCCTAACATAAATATGCCTCTGTACCTCCATGACACAGCCTGCAGAAAAAAAAATCCAGCCAGCCCTCCTGATATATGCTATGTGGGTCTATATTAGATCACTGAATGCTTAAAAAAGCAAACAGTGATTAATCGACCATATGTAGGCGAAAAGGAAAATAATTGCTGTTCCAACAACAAAAAAAAAAAAGAAAACACTTTAAACATTACATTAAGTGGGGGGCTTCACCCCCCACACCCCCTACTTAAATATATCAACTACGAGACCTCGCTACAGTGCTGAAAACGGCAAAGTAACAAATCGGCCAAGTGAATTCTTTCCCAGGGAAAGAATTTGCTTAAAAGCCGCTTCAATATTTTGCCTTTTCAGTCTTTTAAGTTCGACCAAGATGCATTTGAAAGAATGCTTTTTCGGTCTTCTAATAGGAACCCATGCTATGTCAAAAATGTAGTTGTGTTCTCAGTAGGTTCCTGCTTGTATATGTATGTTCTGCACGTCTGTAGAACAGCATTAGAAGAACACAAACACTGAGCATGGGTATGCAGTTTTTATATACTGCCTGCAACAGAGATACATTATTGCCATGCACCTGCCCAACAGAGGGAAACCATACCTAGCATCAGGGTGGGTATCTGAAATGTACTTCTACTCACATATATTTTCCTTTAACTTTCACAGCAGCACAATAAGCGCTTTTTACACTGTACAGCAGAACATGCATATGTCTTTAATATACCTGTATTGGGATTGCAGTTCATTGGTGAATGGAGTTTGCTCTTTTCCCCACTGTTGTGTGATCCTAGAGTTACCATATATATAGAGAGAGAGATGTGAGTGCATAGGAAGCAGATGCCACAGTGTAGGGTGATGCAGGAGGTCTTGCCCCCACTCAAAAACATAGTTTTAGTGTTTTATTTGTTGTGTGCATGTTATTGGGAGGTACATGATTGTGATCAGAAAATTGTTTTATGATTTCCCACCTACTTTATTTAAAAATATATGTCTAATTGATTAGTAATGCGTGATTGCCTTTATTGAGACTTGTTTTTGGTTGTTTAGTTTTATATGGATTTGACTGACTGGGAGTCATTTACAATTGGCTGAGTCTCAACCAGTCACATGTTTGCCACTATGATACATATTCTTATTCTTCTTCTTTCGGCTTTTCTCAGTTAGGGGTCACCGCAGCGGAACTCTGGTCCGCTAATGATTGGCAGTAGATTTTTACGGTGCCGTGGTGCCAGCTTGACGCCCAGCCTTCAATGAAGGCACGCCCATTTATGCATATCTTTCGAAGGCCACTCAACTGCAGGGAGGACATGCAGACTCCACACAGAAGGTGCTCCAGCCGAGAACCGAATGGGAGAACCTTTTGCTGTGAGGCGACAACGCTACTGTTGCACCACCACGGCTTCACTAGTGCTTTAACTTTAAGAGACTAGAAATGGAGAGACCATCATCAAGTCTGGCCAAGACAAAGAATCCAAATGCAGCTGCCAGGACAACTCTCTCCCCTCCAGAACACAAGGCCATGCCCCCCCCTCAGACACAGACAAAACATACAACATAACAAACATGAAAGCATGTCCTACATCCAGCGAAACATGCCTAGCCAAGGCATTTGTTACACAAACATCACAAATATTATGAACATGTTCACTTACCTATCCTCCACTTTCCATTCTGTCCTCCCCACACAAAAACAGCCACAGTCCATACACAATGCACGGTAGACCAACCTTTCAGTGGCACAACTACATCCACCAGGAACTACCACTTCCATATTGTCAACAACAAATTCACTCCCCTCCAAAACACAGGGACAAAACCCACATTGACCACACCCAAACACATGTCCAACAGTGGCTCGAGACTGCCAATGCTCAAAAAGGCATTCCAAACCAAAGCCTTTCCTATAAATACAAGAGGGGCTATCTCCCTCTAATTCTCTTAAATCTTGTCATTACAAATAAAGTGCCAGTCTTCAACAAGAATGCCTTCAATAACAAAAAAAAAAAAATGCATATTCTTATATTATTTATATATTAGTATATGGCATATGGTGGAATACTTCATAGGATCATAGCAGGTTTATAGGCTATTGGCCCTAGGGCCTTTACAATCCTAGCCATGCTATACCCTTGTTCTCTTCTAGATCAAGATATAGAGTCTATATTTGCAATGCAAATCTACGATCAGCACCAGCTGGCCCTGTCCAAGAGGGACATTGGAGAAACTGCTAGGATAAGTTTACAGTTTCCCATCCACTTGTCCAAGTTACACATAAATAGGGTCATTGAGGAGCTCTTTTTAATGTCAATCGGGAGTTTGTTCCAGAGGATTGGCAACCTCTGGGAGACATATGTGTCTCTCCAGCATGTCCTGTTAATGTCACAGGTTAGGTTAAGGTCCCTAGAGCAAGTGAATCTTGTCCCATTTGACTTGTGGATGTGCAGTATATCCATTAAGGAAGGGTCTGAGACTGCTCTGTAGACTAGCCACAAGTAGCCTCTAAGCAGTCTATACAATACAGAGTACCATGACAGGGCTTTCAGTCTGACTGTGTAGGTCATTTGTTGAAGTTCCTCAATTTTTTTTGATGAGAAAGCTCTGAGGTCTCTCCAGCTGCTCCAGGTTTCTGGTTAAGTACATACAGAATAGAGCATTGTACTGTATTATCGGTCTGATGAGGAAAGAGTACAGGGAGTTATAACCTCTTTAGCTTTGGATACTATGCCCTTACTTATGAGGTGTGCAACGTAGAAGGCCTTTCTTACCACTGTGGAAACATGATGATCAAAGTTAAGGCTGCTATCAACCTGCATTCACAGATGTCTCACCACTGGGTTTGAACTCAAAGGAGTATTATTAATATCTTAATTTGCAGGGACTTTTCCTTTGCTGAAGGGGATGATAAAGTGTTTTTTTTTTTTGTGTTAAGTTTAAGTCCATGGCTTTGGCATGAATCATTTATCAGTGCAAGCCCATTTTGTAGTATGTTGACATCGTTGGGGGATTCTATGATTGCACCCAGTTTGCAGTCATCAGTGAATATGGTAAGCCACAGGCCATTTATTTTCGCATAGATTCCTGAGAAATAAGAGTCCAAACAGTAGGGGGGGGGGCTAACACAGATCCTTGGGGAACACAACTGATAACAGGTCTACTGGTAGAGTTGGAATTCCCAACTGTGTCTGTATGCATTCTGTTGGTGAGCCAGTTGGCTACCCATCTAATAACGTATGGGTTAATCCTTAGCTGGGTGAGTTTGTCAATGATGCCTGAGTAGGGGATTGTGTCAACGGCCTTGCTCAAGTCAAGATAGGCAGTATGTACTGTTTTGCCTTTATCCAGGGCTTTGGTGACAATTCTTGAAGAAGTCCACCAGGTTTAACAGGCATGATCTGCACTTAACAAAGCCAAACTGGGTCAGGTCAAGAGTTTGAAGGTCTCCTATATACTTGTTGACAAGGTCCATAACAATTATCTCAATGGCCTTACAGATGAGGCTGGTAAGGCTTATGGGTCTATAGATACCAGGGTCAGTTCAGTTGCTGTTTTCCAATCTGCTGGAACAAAGCCAGTACATAAGACTGTGGTTGACGAGAGTGCCTAGTGGTTCTGCTAACTCCTGTTTTAGACCATTTAGTAAGCAGCCTGGGATGTTATCTGGTCCCATACAGGCTGTGTTTTTGGCTTTGTAGAGTGTGGTTATGACCTGCTCTGGTATGCTTTGGGGTATGATTAGTGGGATGGTGGAGGTCATGTTTTCACCAACCCTGTGTGCTAGCAGGTTTGCAATGTCCTCAGGTTCAGTATGAGTGATACCATCCACAATTAATTTGGCACAAAGATGGGCCTTCTTTTTTTAGATTTTGGACATAGCTAAAGAATGCCTTGTGAGTATCCTTAGCTAGGGATGCTAATTTCATTTCATAATTAGCTTTAGAGGACTTTACAAGATGTCTAATTTGCTTATTCAAGCTGTGGAGAGTCTTCCCCTCTGCTGAGACTGTTCACTCTTGTTCTTTGACAACAGTTTTTTTCTCTTGTTGCACAACTTATTTAAGTTAAATGTCCACCAGGGTACCTTGTTTTTACGTGAGGACCTTGCTTTGATCCATTCTGGTACGGCTGAGTCTATACATTTGTATGGGTGTTTATACAGGGCATTTGTGTACACCTACGTATGGGAGTCATTGCTGTCAGTGGAGGCAGGGGTTGGAAACTATTTATGCCATCCCTTAGGAAGCTATAGTTTGCTTTGGAGAAATTTTTCAACCATTTTGCCCCTGTTGGGGGGGGGGACATGCACGATCATTACTTCGAACGAGACCGATTTATGATCAGACTTTACCAGGGAGGGTCCCAGACAAGGGGTGGTGCAGCGATCCCTCATGTTGATAAGTACTAAGTCAAGGACATTAAAGTCCCTTGTGGGGGTGCAGACTATCTGTTTCTGAGCATTTGTGTTATGTTAACAAAGTCCAGGAATCTTAGGGCAAGCATGTTTATGCTCATATAAGTTTCCCAATCGATGGAAGAATAGTTAAAGATACCCATGACCAGGGTGTTTGGCTATATTGTTAGTGACTCAAGTAGGTCCATATAGGTGGTGGTGTCTTTCAGGTTCATGGTGGAGGATCTATAACTAGCAATGACATGGAGGCGGGTCTTTCATATGGTTA